>NW_028227612.1:0-56000 GCF_978045245.1 Mus caroli
ATATTTGGGGTCCTTCAGTGTAAGTGTATAATTTTCTAATTTTTCAGGATTTCTCAAAATATTCTGTGTCCTAGAGCGTGTATTTTTAATTTTCCACGTTTTTCAAGTTTTTTTCGTCATATTTTGGGTCCTGCAGTGTGATTTTCTCATTTTCCACGTTTTTCAAGTTTTTTCATAATTCTGGGGCCTACAGTGTGATTTTCTCATTTTTCAACTTTTCAGGTTTTCTCGCCATATTTGGGGTCCTTCCGTGTGATTTTTTACTTTTCTAATTTTTCAGTGTTTCTCGACATATTCTGGGTCCAACAGCGTATATTTTTAATTTTCCACGTTTTCAGGGTTTCTCGGCATATTCTGAGTCCTACAGTGTGATTTTCTCATTTTCGACGTTTTTCAATGTTTTTTTTTCCAAATCTGGGTTCTGTAGTGTGATTATTCTCATTTCCATCTTTTTCAGGATTTCTCGCCATATTCTCGGTCCTATAGTGTGAGTTTTGAATTTTCCTTGTTTTTCAGGTTTTCTTGCCATATGAGGGGTCCTTCAGTGTGAATTTTTAATTTTCCACTTTTTTCATGATTCTTCCCATATTCTGTGTCCGATAATGTGAATTTTTAATTTTCACGTTTTTCAGGGTTTATTGGCATATTCTGGGTCCAGCAGTGTGATTTTCTCATTTTCCACGATTTTCAAGTTTTTTCGCAATTCTTGGGGTACTTCACTGTGAGTTTTTAATTTTCGACTTTTTTCAGGGTTTCTCGCCATATTCTGGGTCCTACACAGTGTATTTTTAATTTACCACGTTTACAGGGTTTCTAGGCACATTATGGGTCCTACAGTGTGATTTTCTCATTTGACGCTTTTCAAGTTTTTTCGCAATTCTGGGTCCTACAGTTTGATTATTCTCATTTTCCAACTTTTTCAGTTTTTCTGGCCATATTCGGGGTCCTTCAGTGTGAATTTTTAATTTTCTACTTTTTTCAGGTTTTTTCGCCATATTCTGGGTCCCTCAGTGTGAGTTTTTAATTTTCCTCGTTTTTCAGGTTATCTCTACATATTCTGGGTCCTTCAGTGTGAATTTTTAATTTTCCACTTTTTTTAGGTTTTTTTCGTCATATTCTGGGACCTACAGTGTGATTTTCTCATTTCCACGTTTTTCAGGTTTTCTTGCCATATTCCAGGTCCTTAAGTGTGAATTTTTAATTTTCACGTTTTTCAGTATTTCTTTCCATATTTTGCATAATACAGTGTGAATTTTTAATTTTCCACTTTTTTCATGGTTTCTCGCCATATTCTTTGTCCGACAGTGTGAATTGTTAATTTTCACGTTATTCAGGGTTTCTCGATATTCTTTTTACTACAGCGTGTATTTTTAATTTTCCAAGTTTTTCAGGGTTTTTTATCATATTCTGGGTCCTACAGTGTGATTTTTCTCATTTATGACATTTTTCAGGTTTTTTCCCAATTCTGGGTCCTACAGAGTGATTTTCTCATTTTCCACCTTTTTCAGGATTTCTTGCCATATTAGGGGTCCTTCAGTGTGAGTTTGTAATTTTCTACTTTTTTCAGGGTTTCTAGCCACATTCTGGGTCCTACAGCTTGTATTTTTAATTTTCCACGTTTTTCAGTATTTCTCGCCATATTCTGTGTCTGACAGTGTGTATTTTTAATTTTCACGTTTTTCAGGGTTTCTCTGCATATTCTGGGTCCTGCCGTGTGATTTTCTCATTTTCTACGTTTTTCAAGTTTTTGCGTAATTCTGGGTCCTACAGCGTGTATTTTTAATTTTCCAGGTTTTTCAGGGTTTCTCAGCATATTCTGGGTCCTACAGTGTGATTTTCTCATTTTCAACGTTTTTCAATTTTTTGTTTTCCAAATCTCGGTCCTACAGTGTGATTATTCTCATTTTCCACCTTTTTCAGGTTTTCTCGCCATATTCTGGGTTCTACAGTGTGAGTTTTGAGTTTTCCTCCTTTTTCAGGTTTTCTTGCCATATTCTGGGTCCTACATAGTGAGTTTTGAATTTTCCTCGTTTTTCAGGTTTTATTGCCATGTTCTGGGTCCTTCATTGTGAATTTTTAATTTTCTACATTTTTCAGGTTCTCTCGCCATATTTGGGGTTCTTCAGTGTGAGTTTTTAATTTTCTAATTTTTCAGGGTTTCTCAACATATTCTGTGTCCTACAGCGTGAGTTTTGAGTTTTCCTCTTTTTTCATGTTTTCTCGCCATATGCCTGGCTCTTTAGTGTTAATTTTTAATTTTCCACGATTTTCAGGTTTTTTCCATCATATTCTGGGTCCTACAGTGTGATTTTTCTCATTTCCACGTTTTTCAGCTTTTCTTGACATATTCCAGGACCTTCAGTGTGAATTTTAAATTTTCCACGTTTTTCAGTATTTCTCGCCATATTCTGTGTCCAACAGTGAGAATTTTTAATTTTCACGTTTTTCAGGGTTTATCGGCATTTCTGGGTCCTGTAGTGTGATTTTCTCATTTTCCACGTTTTTCAAGTTTTTTCGTAATTCTGGGTCCTACAGTGTGATTTTCTCATTTTCAACCTTTTTCAGGTTTTCTCGCCATATTTGGGGTCCTTCAGTGTGATTTTTTACTTTTCTGATATTTCAGGGTTTCTCGCCATATTCTGGGTCCTACAGCGTGTATTTTTAATTTTCCACGTTTTTCAGGGTATCTCGGCATATTCTGGGTCCTAGAGTATTATATTCACATTTTCGACGTTTTTCAATTTTTTTTTTCAAATCTGGGTCCTACAGTGTGATTATTCTCATTTTCCACCATTTTCAGGTTTTTCCATCATATTCAGGTTCCTACAGTGTGATTTTCTCATTTCCACGTTTTTCAGGTTTTCTTGACATATTCCAGGTCATTCAGTGTGAATTTTTAATTTTCCACGTTTTTCATTATTTCTCGCCATATTCTTTGTCCGACAGTGTGAATTTTTAATTTTCACGTTTTTCAGAGTTTCTCTGCATATTCTGGGTTCTGCAGTGGGATTTTCTCATTTTCCAACTTTTTCAGGTTTTCTAGCCATATTTGGTGTCCTTCAGTGTGAATTTGTAATTTTCTAGTTTTTTCAGGGTTTCTCTCTGTATTCTGCGTCCTACAGCATGTATTTTTAATTTTCCACGTTTCAGGGTTTCTTGGCATATTCTGGGTCCTACAGTGTGATTTTCTCATTTTCCACTTTTTTCAAGTTTTTTCGCAATTCTGGGTCCTTCAGTGTGAATTTTTAATTTTCTACTTTTTTCAGGTTCTCTCGCCATTTTTTTTGGTCCTTCAGTGTGAGGTTTTAATTTTCTTATTTTTCAGGGTTTCTCGACATATTCTGTGTCCTACATCGTGTATTTTTAATTTTCCACGCTTTTCAAGTTTTTACTTCATATTCTGGGTCCTACATTGTGATTTTCTATTTTTCCACCTATTTCAGGTTTTCTCTCCATATTCTGGTTCCTACAGTGTGAGTTTTGAATTTTTCTCATTTTTCAGGTTTCCTAGCCATATTCCGGGTCCTTCAGTGTGAATATTTTAATTTTCCACGTTTTTCAGTATTTCTCGCCATATTCTGGGTGAATTTTTAATTTTTACATTTTTCAGGGTTTCTGGCATATTCTGGGTCTTGCAGTGTGATTTTCTCATTTTCCACTTTTTTCGAGTTTTTTCGTAATTCTGCGTCCTACAGTGTGATTTTCTCATTTTACAACTTTTTAAGGTTTTCTCGACATATTTAGGGTCCTTCAATGTGATTTTTTACTTTTCTAATTTTTCAGTGTTTCTCTACATATTCTGTGTCCTCCAACGTGTATTTTTAATTTTCCTCATTTTTCAGGGTTTCTCGGCATACTCTGGGTCCTACAGTGAGATTTTCTCATTTTCGACGTTTTTCACTTTTTTTTTTTCCAAGTCTGGGTCCTACATTGTGATAATTCTCACTTTCCACCCTTTTCAGGTTTTCTCGCCTATATTCTGGATCCTACAGTGTGTTTTTGAATTTTCCTCATTTTTCAGTTTTTCTCGCCGTATGCCGGGTACTTCAGTGTGAATTTTTAATTTTCCACGTTTTTCAGGTTTTTCCGTCATATTCTGGTTCCTACAGTGTGATTTTCTCATTTCCACGTTTTTCAGGTTTTCTTCACATATTCCAGGTCCTTCAGTGTGAATTTTTAATTTTCCTCTTTTTTCAGGTTTTATTGCCATATTCCGGGTCCTTTAGTGTGAATTTTTAATTTTCTACTTTTTTTATGTTCTCTCGCCATATTTAGGGTCCTTCAGTGTGAGTTTTTAATTTTCTAATTTTTCAGGGTTTCTTGCCATATTCTGGGTCCTTCAGTGTGAATTTTTAATTTTCCTCTTTTTTCAGGTTTTATTGCCATATTCCCGGTCCTTTAGTGTGAATTTTTAATTTTCTACATTTTTTAGGTTCTCTCGCCATATTTAGGGTCCTTCAGTGTGAGGTTTTAATTTTCTAATTTTTCAGGGTTTCTCGACATATTCTGTGTCCTACAGCGTGTATTTTTAATTTTCCACGTTTTTCAGGTTTTTTTTCGTCATATTGTGGGTCCTACAGTGTGATTTTCTCATTTTCGACGTTTTTCAAGTTTTTTCGCAATTCTGGGTCCTACAGTGTGATTATTCTCATTTTCCACCTTTTTCAGGTTTTCTCGCCATATTCGTGATACCTCAGTGTGAATTTTTAATTTTCTTTTTCAAAGTTTCTCGCCATATTCTGGGTCCTAGAGCGTGTATTTTTAATTTTCCACGTTTTTCATGGTTTCTGGGCATATTCTGGGTCCTACAGTGTGATTTTCTCATTTTCGAAGTTTTTCATGTTTTTGTAATTCTGGGTAATATAGTGTGAATATTCTCATTTTCTACCTTTTTCATGTTTTCTCGGCATATTCAGGGTCCTTCAGTGTGAGTTTTTAATTTTCTACTTTTTTGAGCGTTTCTTGCCATATTCTGGGTGCTACAGAGTGTATTTTTAATTTTCCACGTTTCTCAGGGTTTCTCGCCATATTCTGGGTCCTACAGTGTGATTTTCTCATTTTCAATGATTTTCATGTTTTTTTCGCTATTCTGGGTCCTACAGTGTGATTATTCTCATTTTCCACCTCTTTCAGGTTTTCTCGCCATATTCGGGGTCCTTCATTGTGAGTTTTTAATTTTCTACTTTGTTGAGGGTTTCTTGCCATATTCTCGGTGCTACAGAGTGTATTTTTAATTTTCTACGTTTCTCAGGGTTTCTCGCCATATTCTGGGTCCTAAAATGTGATTTTCTCATTTACGACATTTCAAGTATTTTCGCAATTCTGGGTCCTAATCTGTGATTATTCTCATTTTCCACATTTTTCAGGTTTTCTTGCCATATTTGGGGTTCTTCAGTGTGAGTTTTTAATTTTCTACGTTTTTGAGGGTTTCTTGCCATATTCTGGGTACTACAGAGTGTATTATTAATTTTCCACGTTTCTCAGGGTTTCTTGCCATATTCTGGGTCCTACAGTGTGATTTTCTCATTATGATGTTTTTCAAGTTTTTTTTGTGCAATTCTGGGTCCTACACTGTGATTATTGTCATTTTCCACCTTTTCAGGTTTTCTCGCCATATTCCGGGTACTTCAGTGTGAATTTTTAGTTTTCTACTTTTTTCAGGGTTTCTCGCCATATTCCGGGTCCTTCAGTTGAATTTTTAATTTTCCCGTTTTTCAGGGTTTCTAACCATATTCTGGGTCCGATAATGTGAATTTTTAATTTTCACGTTTTTCAGGATTTCTCGGCATATTCTAGGTCCTGGAGTGTGAATTTTTAATTTTCACGTTTTTCAGGATTTCTCTAAATATTCTTGGTCCTGCAGTGTGATTTTCTCATTTTCCACTTTTTTCAAGTTTTTTTGTAATTCTGGGTCCTACTGTGTGATTTTCTCATTTTCCACCTTTTTCGAATTTTCTTGCCATATTTGGGGTCCTTCAGTGTGAGTTTTTATTTTTCTACTTTTTTCAGGATTTCTCGCCATATTCTGGATCCTACAGTGTGATTTTCTCATTTTCCACCTTTTTCAGGTTTTTCTCGTCATGTTTGGGCTCCTTCACTGTGAGTTTTTAATTTCCTACTTTTTTATTAAGTGTTTCTCGCCATATTCTGGGTCCGTGAGTGTGAATTATTAATTTTCACGTTTTTCACATTTTCTCGGCATATTCTGGATCCTGCACTGTGATTTTCTCATTTTCCACCTTTTGCAGGGTTTCTCGCCATATTTGGGGTCCTACATTGTGAGTTTGTTATTTTCAACTTTTTTCAGGGTTACAGGCCATATTCTGGGTCATACAGCATGTATTTTTAATTTTCCACGTTTTCAGGGTTTCTAGGCATAAGCTGGGTCCTACAGATTGATTATTCTCATTTTCCACCCTTTTCAGGTTTTCTTGCAATATTCGGGGTCCTTCAGTGTGAATTTTTAATTTTCTACTTTTTTCAGGTTTTCTCGCCATATGCTGGGTCCTACTGTGTGATTTTCTCATTTCCATGTTTTTCAGGGTCACTTGCCGTATTCCAGGTCCTTCAGTGTGAATTTTTTTCCACGGTTTTCAGTATTTCTCGCCATATCTGGGTAATAAAGTGTGAATTTTTAATTGTCCACTTTTTTCATGGTTTCTCACCATATTCTGTGTCCGACTGTGTGAATTTTTAATTTTCAGATTTTTCATGGTTGTTCGGCATATTCTGGTTTCTGCAGTGTGATTTTCTCATTTTCCACATTTTTCAAGTTTTTTCATATTTCTGGGTCCTACAGTGTGATTTTCTCTTTTTTCACCTTTTTCATGTTTTCTTGCCATATTTGGGGTCCCTCAGTGTGAGTTTTTACATTTCTAATTTTTCAGGGTTTCTCGACATATTATGGGTCCTACAGCGTGTATTTTTAATTTTCCACGTTTTTCAGTGTTTCTCAGCATATTCTGGGTCCTACAGTGTGATTTTCTCAATTTTGAAATTTTTCAAGTTTTTTCGCATATCTTGGTCCTACAGTGTGATTATTCTCATTTTCCAACTTTTTCAGGTTTTCTAGCCATATTCTGGGTCCTACAGTGTGAATTTTGAATTTTCCTCGTTTTTCAGGTTTTCTCGCCATATTCTGGGTCCTTCACTGTGAATTTTTAATTTTCCACTTCTTTCAAGTTTTTTGTAATATTATGGGTCCTACGGTGTGCTTTTCTCATTTTCCACCTTTTTCAGGTTTTCTCGCCATATTCGGGGTCCTTCAATGTGAGTTTTTAATTTTCTACATACTTCAGGGTTTCTCGCCATATTCTGGGTCCTACAGAGTGTATTTTTAATTTTCCACGTTTTTCAAGGTTTCTCTGCATATTCTGGCTCGTACAGTGTGATTTTCCCATTTCCTCGTTTTTCAGGTTTTCTTGCCATATTCCAGGTCCTTCAGTCTGAATTTTTAATTTTCCACGTTTTTCAGTATTTCTTGCCATATTCTGGGCAATACAGTGTGATTTTCTCATTTTCCACTTCTTTCATGGTTTCTTGCCATATTCTGTGTCTGACAGTGTGAATTTTTTATTTTCACATTTTTCAGTGTTTCTCGGCATATTCTGGGTCTTGCAGTGTGATTTTCTCCTTTTCCACGTTTTTCAAGTTTTTTTGTAATTCTGGGTCCTACAGTGTGATTTTCTCATTTTCCACCTTTTTCAGGTTAACTCTCCATATTCGGGGTCCTTCAATGTGAGTTTTTAATTTTCTAGTTTTTCAGGGTTTCTCGGCATATTCTGGGTTCTGCAGTGTGATTTTCTCCTTTTCCACGTTTTTCAAGTTTTTTCGCTATTCTGTGTCCTACAGTGTGATTATACTCATTTTCCACCTTTTTCAGGTTTTTTGCCATATTCGGTGTCTTTCAGTGTGAGTTTTTAATTTTCTAATTTTACTGTGTTTCTTGCAATATTCTGGCTCCAAAAAGCATATTTTTATTTTTTCTCGTTTTTCAGGGTTTCTTGGCATATTCTGGGTCCTACAATGTGATTTTCTCATTTTCCACTTTTTTTAAGTTTTTTCGCATTTCTATGTCCTACAGATTGTTTTTCTCATTTTCCACATTTTTCAGGTTTTCTCGCCATATTCCGGGTCCTTCAGTGTGAGTTTTTAATTTTCTACTTCTTTCAGGGTTTCTTGCCATATTCTGAATCCTACAGCGTGTATTTTTAATTTTCCACGTTTTCAGGGTTTCTGGCATATTCTTGCTCCTACTGTGCGATTTTCCAATTTTTGACTTTTTTCAAGTTTTTTTCCCCAATTCTCCATCCTACAGTGTGATTTTCTCATTTTCCACCTTTTTCAGGTTTTCTCAGCATATTCTGGGTCCTGCAGTGTGAATTTTTAATTTTCCACGTTTTTCAAGGTTTTTTTTCCATATTCTGGTCCTATAGTGTGAATTTTTATTTTTCAACATTTTTCAGTGTTTCTCATCATATTCTGGGTCCTACAGTGTGAATTTCTCATTTTCCACCTTTTTCAGGGTTTTTTGCCATATTCTAGGTTCTTCAGTGGGAGTTTTTAATTTTCCATGTTTTTAAGGTTTTTTTTTCGTCATATTCTCAGTCCCACAGTGTGATTTTTTCATTTTCAAACTTTTTCAGGTTTTCTCGGCATATTCTTGTTCCTACAGTGTGAATTTAATTTTCCACATTTTTCAGTGTTTCTCGCCATATTCTGGGTCCCACAGTGTAAATTTTTAATTTTCGTCGTTTTTAAGGTTTTTTTTTGGTAATATTCTTGGTCCGACAGTGTGAATATTTAATGTTTCACTTTTTTCAGCGTTTCTCGGCATATTCTGGGTCCTACAGTGTGATTTTCTCATTTTCCACATTTTTCAATTTTTTTCGTAATTCTGGGTCCTACAGTGTGATTTTCTCATTTTCCACCTTTTTCAGCCTTTCTAGCCATTTTTCGGGTCCTTCAGTGTGAGTTTTTAATTTTCTAATTTTTTCAGGGTTTCTCGCCGTATTCTGGGTCCTAAACGTTGTATTTTTAATTTTTCACGTTTTCAGGGTTTCTTGGCATATTCTGGGTCCTACAGTGTGATTTTCTCATTTTCGATATTTTCAAGTTTTTTCGTAATTCTGGGTCCTACAGTGTGATTTTCTCATTTTCCACCTTTTTCAGGTTTTCTCACCATAATTGGGGGTCTTCAGTGTCAGTTTGTAATTTTCTACTTTTTTCAGGGTTTCTTGCCATATTTGGGGTCCTTCAGTGTGAGTTTTTAATTTTCTACTCTTTCAGGGTTTCTCGCCATAAACTGTGTCCTATAGTATGTATTTTTCATTTTCCACGTTTTTCAAGTTTTTTCTTCATATTCTGGGTCCTACACTGTGATTTTCACATTTCCACATTTTCAGGTTTTCTTGCCATATTCCAGGTCCTTCAGTGTGGATTTTTAATTTTCCACGTTTTTCAGTATTTCTCCCCATATTATGGGTAATACAGTGTGAATTTTAATTATCCACTTTTTTTCATGGTTTCTCGCCATATTCTGTGTCCGACAGTGTGAATTTTTAATTTTCACGTTTTTCAGTGTTTCTTGAAATATTCTGGGTCCTGCAGTGTGATTTTCTCATTTTCCACCTTTTTCAGGTTTTCTCCCCATATTTGGGGTCCTTCAGTGTCAGTTTGTATTTTTCTACTTTCTTCAGGGTTTCTCACCATATTCTGGATCCTACAGTGTGATTTTCTCATTTTCCACCTTTTTCAGGTTTTCTCGCCATGTTTGGGCTCCTTCACTGTGAGATTTTAATTTTCTACTTTTTTATTAACTTTTTCTCGCCATATTCTGGGTCCGTTAGTGTGAATTTTTAATTTTCATGTTTTTCACATTTTCTCGGCCTATTCTGGGTCCTGAAATGTGATTTTCTCATTTTCCACCTTTTTCAGGGTTTCTCGCTATATTTGGGGTCCTACAGTGTGAGTTTGTAATTTTGAACTTTTTTCAGGGTTTCTCGCCATATTCTGGGTCCTACAGCATGTATTTTTAATTTTCCACGTTTTCAGGGTTTCTGAGCAAAATCTGGGTCCTACAGTGTGATTATTCTCATTTTCCACCTTTTTCAGGTTTTCTCACCATATTCGGGGTCCTTCAGTGTGAATTTTTAATTTTCTACTTTTTTCAGGTTTTCTCGCCATATTCTGGGTCCTACAGCATGTTTTTTTAATTTTACACGTTTTCAGGGTTTCTGGGCATAATCTGAGTCCTACAGTGTGATTATTCTCATTTTCCACCTTTTTCAGGTTTTCTCATCATATTCGGGGTCTTTCCGTGTGAATTTTTAATTTTCTACTTTTTTCAGGTTTTCTCGCCATATTCTGTGTCCTTCAGTGTGAGTTTTTTATCTTCCTCCTTTTTTAGGTTTTTCGCAATATTCTGGGTCCTTCCGTGTGATATTTTAATATTTTATCTTTTTCAGGTTTTTTCGTCATATTCTGGGTTATACTGTGTGATTTTCTCATTTCCATGTTTTTTCAGGGTCTGTTGCCGTATTCCAGGTCCTTCATTGTGAATTTTTTCCCACGGTTTTCAGTATTTCTCTCCATATCTGGGTAATGAAGTGTGAATTTTTAATTGTCCAGTCTTTTCATGGTTTCTCACCATATTCTGTGTCCAATAGTGTGAATTTTTAATTTTCAGGATTTTCATGGTTGTTCGGCATATTCTGGTTTCTGCAGTGTGATTTTCTCATTTTCCACGTTTTTCAAGTTTTTTCGTATTTTGGGTCCTACAAGTGTGATTTTCTCATTTTCGATGTTTTTCATGTTTTTGTAATTCTGGGTAATACAGTGTGATTATTCTCATTTTCTACCTTTTTCATGTTTTCGCGCCATATTCGGGATCCTTCAGTGTGAGTTTTTAATTTTCTACTTTGTTGAGGGTTTCTTGCCATATTCTCAGTGCTACAGAGTGTATTTTTAATTTTCCACGTTTCTCAGGGTTTCTCCCCAATTTCTGGATCCTAAAATGTGATTTTCTCATTTACGACGTTTTTCAAGTATTTTCGGAATTCTGGTTCCTACACTGTGATTATTCTCATTTTCCATATTTTTCAGGTTTTCTTGCCATATTTGGGTTCCTTCAGTGTGAGTTTTTAATTTTCTACTTTTATGAGGGTTTCTTGCCATATTCTGGGTACTACAGAGTGTATTATTAATTTTCCACCTTTCTCAGGGTTTCTTGCCATATTCTGGGTCCTACAGTGTCTGTCTGTCTCTCTGTGTGTCTGATCCCCTGGAACTGTAGATGGGCCAGCATATAGTTGCTGGTAGTTGATCCCAGGTTCTCTGGAAGAGGAGACAATGCTGTTAATTGTTGAGCCCTTTCAGTGGCTCCACCTATCTTTAAATTTTTAGAAGTATATGTTAGGCTGTGTTTATGTACATATTATGAAGACCATAAGAGGGATTTAGATTCTCCAGAATCTGACACCCTCTTATGGAGTGTCTGAAGACAACTACAGTGTACTTATATCTAATAAATAAATAAATAAATAAAAAAATAAATAAATAAACATTATTTTAAAAGGATAAGAAAGAAAGAAAGACCAGGCAGGCCTGCCCTCCTTATCTCTGTCTGTCTGTCTGTCTGTCTGTCTGATCCCCTGGAACTGGAGATGGGCCACCATACAGTTGCTGGTAGTTGATCCCAGGTTCTCTGGAAGAAGAGAAAATGCTGTTAATTGTTGAGCCCTTTCAGTGGCCCCACCCATCTTTAAATTTTTAGAAGTGTATGTGAATCTGTGTTTATGTCCATCATATGCAGACCATAAGAGGGATTTATATTCTCCAGAATCTGACACCCTCTTCTGGAGTGTCTGAAGACAGCTACAGTGTACTTATATCTAATAAATACATAAATAAATAAATAAACATTTTTTTAAAAGGATAAGAAAGAAAGAAAAACCAGGCAGGCCTGCAATCCTTGTCTGTCTGTCTGTATGTATGTCTGTCTGATCCCCTGGAACTGGAGATGGGCCACAATATAGTTGCTGGTAGTTGATCCCAGGTCCTCTGGAAGAGGAGACAATGCTGTTAGTTGTTGAGCCCTCTCAGTGGCCCCACCCATCTTTAAATTTTTAGAAGTACATGTGAGGCTGTGTTTATGTACATCATATGCAGACCATAAGAGGGATATAGATTCTCCAGAATCTGACACCCTCTTCTGGAGAGTCTGAAGACAGCTACAGTGTACTTATATCTAATAAATACATAAATAAATAAATAAACATTTTTTAAAAAGTATAAGAAAGAAAGAAAAATCAGGCAGGCCTGCCATCCTTATCTCTGTCTGTCTGTCTGTCTGTCTGTCTTATCCCCTGGAACTTGAGATGGGCCACCATATAGTTGCTGGTAGTTGATCCCACGTTCTCTGGAAGAAGAGACAATGCTGTTAATTGTTGAGCCCTTTCAGTGGGCCCACCCATCTTTTAATTTTTAGAAGTATATGTGAGGCTCTGTTTATGTACATCATATGCAGACCATAAGAGGGATTTAGATTCTCCAGAATCTGACACCCTCTTCTGGAGTGTCTGAAGACAGCTACAGTGTACTTATATCTAAGAAATGCATAAATAAATAAATAAATAAATAAATAAATAAATAAATAAATATTTTTTAAAAAGGATAAGAAAGAAAGAAAGACAGGGCAGGCCTGCCATCCTTAGCATTGTCTGTATGTCTTTCTGTCTGATCCCCTGGAACTGGAGATGGGCCACCATATAGTTGCTGGTAGTTGATCCCAGGTACTCTGGAAGAGGAGACAATGCTGTTAATTGTTGAGCTTTTAGAGTGGGCCCACCCTTCTTTAAATTTTTAGAAGTATATGTGAGGCTGTGTTTATGTACATCATATGCAGACCATAAGAGGGATTTAGATTCTCCAGAATCTGACATCCTCTTCTGGAGTGTCTGAACAGATACAGTGTATTTATATCTAATAAATAAATAGATAAATAAATAAATAAATAAATAAATAAATAAACATTTTATTAAAAAGGATAAGAAAGAAAGAAAGACCAGGCAGGCCTGCCATCCATATCTCTGTCTGTCTGAGTATCTGTCTATCTGATCCCCGGGAACTGGAGATGGGCCACCATATAGTTGCTGGTAGTTGATCCAAGGTTCTCTGGAAGAGGAGAAAATGCTCTTAATTGTTGAGCCCTTTCAGTGGCCCCACACTTCTTTAAATATTTAGAAGTATATGTGAGGCCTGTTTATGAACATCATATTCAAATTATAAGAGGATTTAGATTCTCCAGAATCTGACACCCTCTACTGGAGTGTCTGAAGACAGCTACAGTGTACTTATATATAATAAATAAATAAATAAATAAATAAATAAATAAATAAATAAACATTTTTAAAAAGGATAAGAAAGAAAGTAAGACCAGGCAGGCCTGCCATCCTTATTTCTGTCTGTCTGTCTGTCTGTCTCTCTGATCCCCTGGAACTGGAGATGGGCCACCATATAGTTGCTGGTAGTTGATCCAAGGTTCTCTGGAAGAGGAGACAATGCTGTTAATTGTTGAGCCCTTTCAGTGGTCCCACACTTCTTTAAATATTTAGAGGTATATATGAGGCTGTGTTTATGTACATCATATTCAGATTATAAGAGGGTTTAGATTCTCCAGAATCTGACACCCTCTACTGGAGTGTCTGAAGACAGCTACAGTGTACTTATATATAATAAATAAATAAATAAATAAATAAATAAATAAATAAATAAACATTTTTTAAAAAGGATAAGAAAGAAAGTAAGACCAGGCAGGCCTCCCATCCTTATCTCTGTCTGTCTTTCTGTCTGTGTGTCTGTCTGATCCCCTGGAACTGGAGATGGGCTACCATATAGTTCCTGGTAGTTGATCTCGGGTTCTCTGGAAGAGGAGACAATGATGTTAATTGTTGAGCCCTATCAGTGGCCCTACCCATCTTTAAATTTTTAGAAGTGTCTTGAGGCTGTGTTTATGTACATCATATGCAGACCAGAAGAGGGATTTAGATTCATCTGAACCTGACACCCTCTTCTGGAGTGTCTGAAGACAGCTACAGTGTACTTATATCTAATAAATAAATAAATAAATAAATAAATAAATAAATAAATAAATAAACATTATTTAAACCGGATAAGAAAGAAAGAAAGACCAGGAGGCCTGCCATTCTTATCTCTGTCAGTCTGTCTGTCTGTCTGTCGTTCTGATCCCCTGGAACTGGAGATGGGCCACCATATATGTGCTGGTAGTTGATCCCAGGTTCTCTGGAAGAGGAAAGAATGCTGTTAATTTTGAGCCCTTTCAGCGGCCCCACTCATCGTTAAATTTTTACTAGTATATGTTAGGCTGTGTTTATGTACATCATATGCAGACTATAAGAGGGATTTAGATTCCCCAGAATCTGACACCCTCTTCTGGAGTGTCTGAAGACAGCTACAGTGTATTTATATCTAATAAATACATAAATAAATAATCATTTTTTAAAAAGGATAAGAAAGAAAGAAAGACCAGGCAGGCCTGCCATCCTTATCCTTGTCTGTCTGTCCGTCTGTCTGATCCCCTGGGAGTGGAGATGGGACACCATATAGTTGCAGGTAGTTGATCCCAGGTTCTCTGGAAGAGGAGACAATGCTGTTAATTGCTGAGCCCTTTCAGTGCCCCCCCACCTTTAAATTTTAAGAAGTAAATGTGAGGCTGTGTTTATGTACATCATATGCAGACCATAAGAGGGATTTAGATACTCCAGAATCTGACACCCTCTTCTGGAGTGTTGAAGACAACTACATTGTACTTATATCTAATAAATAAATAAATAAATAAATAAATAAATAAATAAATAAATAAAAACATTATTTTAAAAGGATAAGAAAGAAAGAAAGAAAGATCAGGCAGGCCTGCCCTCCTTATCTCTGTCTGTCTGTCTGTCTGTCTGTCTGATCCCCTGGAAATGGAGATGGGCCACCATATAGTTGCTGGTAGCTGATCCCAGGTTCTCTGGAAGAAGAGACAATGCTGGTAAATGTTGAGCCCTTTCAGTGGCCCCACCCATCTTAAATTTTTAGAAGTGTATGTGAATCTGTGTTTATGTCCATCATATGCAGACCATAAGAGGGATTTATATTCTCCAGAATCTGACACCGTCTTCTGGAATGTCTGAAGACAGCTAGAGTGTACGTATATCTAATAAATACATAAATAAATAAATAAACATTTTTTTAAAAGATAAGAAAGAAAGAAAAACCAGGGAGGCCTGCCACCCTTGTCTGTCGGTCTCTTTGTCTGCCTGATCCCCTGGAACTGGAGATGGGCCACCATATAGTTGCTGGTAGTTGATCCCAGGTTCTCTGGTAGAGGAGACAATGCTGTTAATTGTTGAGCTTTTAGAGTGGCCCCACCCTTCTTTAAATTTTTAGAAGTATATGTGAGGCTGTGTTTATGTACATCATATGCAGACCATAAGAGGGATTTAGATTCTCCAGAATCTGACACCCTCTTCTGGAGTGTCTGAACAGCTACAGTGTACTTATATCTAATAAATAAATAGATAAATAAATAAATAAATAAATAAACATTTTTTAAAAAGGATAAGAAAGAAAGAAAGACCAGGCAGGCCTGCCATCCATATCTCTGTCTGTCTGTCTGTGTGTCTGTCTATCTTATCCCCGGGAACTGGAGATGGGCCACCATATAGTTGCTGGTAGTTGATCCAAGGTTCTCTGGAAGAGGAGACAATGCTGTTAATTGTTGAGCCCTTTCAGTGGCCCCACACTTCTTTAAATATTTAGAAGTATATGTGAGGCCTTTTTATGTACATCATATTCAGATTATAAGAGGATTTAGATTCTCCAGAAACTGACACCCTCTACTGGAGTGTCTGAAGACAGCTACAGTGTACTTATATATAATAAATACATAAATAAATAAATAAATAAATAAATAAATAAATAAATAAATAAACATTTTTTAAAAGGATAAGAAAGAAAGTAAGAGCAGGCAGGCCTGCCATCCTTATCTCTGTCTGTCTGTCTGTCTGTCTGATCCCCTGGAACTGGAGATGGGCCACCATATAGTTGCTGGTAGTTGATCCAAGGTTATCTGGAAGAAAAGAAAATGCTGTTAATTGTTGAGCCCTTTCAGTGGCCCCACACTTCTTTAAATATTTAGAAGTATATGTGAGGCTGTGTTTATGTACATCATATTCAGATTATAAGAGGATTTAGATTCTCCAGAATCTGACACCCTCTACTGGAATGTCTGAAGACAGCTACAGTGTACTTATATATAATAAATACATAAATAAATAAATAAATAAATAAATAAATAAATAAATAAACATTTTCTAAAAAGGATAAGAAAGAAAATAAGACCAGGCAGGCCTGCCATCCTTATCTATGTCTGTCTGTCTGTGTGTCTGTCTGAACCCCTGGAACTGGAGATGGGCTACCATATAGTTGCTGGTAGTTGATACCAGGTTCTCTGGAAGAGGAGACAATGCTGTTAATTGTTGACCCCTATTTGTGGCCCTACCCATCTTTAAATTTTTAGAAGTGTATCTGAGGCTGTGTTTATGTACATCATATGCAGACCAAAAGAGGGATTTAGATTCGTCAGTATCTGACACCCTCTTCTGGAGTGTCTGAAGACAGCTACAGTGTACTTATATCTAATAAATACATAAATACATAAATAAATAAATAAATAAATAAATAAATAAATAAATGAATAAATAAATAAATAAACATTATTTAAACCGGATAAGAAAGAAAGAAAGACCAGGCAGGCCTGCCATCCTTATCTCTGTCTGTCTGTCTGTCTGTCTGTCTGTCGTTCTGATCCCCTGGAACTGGAGATGGGCCACCATATAGGTGCTGGTAGTTGATCCCAGGTTCTCTGGAAGAGGAGACAATTCTGTTAATTGATGAGCCCTTTAAATCCCCCCCCCCACCTTTAAATTTTAAGAAGTAAATGTGAGGCTGTGTTTATGCACATCATATACAGACAATAAGAGGGATTTAGATTTTCCAGAATCTGACAACTTCTTCTGGAGTGTCTGAAGATGGCTACAGTGTACTTACATCTAATAAACATATAAATAAATAAATAAACATTTTTTAAAAAGGATAAGAAAGAAAGAAAGACCAGGCAGGCCTGCCATCCTTATCTCTGTCAGTCTGTCTGTCTGTCAGTCTGTCTGATCGCTTGGAACTGGAGATGGGCCACCATATAGTTGCTGTTAGTTGATCCCAGGTTCTCTGGAAGAGGAGACAATGCTGTTAATTGTTGAGCCCTTTCAGTGGCCCCACACATCTTTAAATTTTTAGAAGTATATGTGAGGCTGTGTTTATGTACATCATATGCAGACCATAAGAGGGATTTAGATTCTCCAGGATCTGACACCCTCATCTGGAGTGTCTGAACACAACTACAGTGTACTTATATCTAATAAATAAATAAATAAATAAATAAATAAATAAATAAATAAATAAATAAATATTATTTTAAAAGGATAAGAAAGAAAGAAAGACCAGGCAGGCCTGCCCTCCTTATCTCTGTCTGTCTGTCTGTCTGATCCCCTGGAACTGGAGATGGGCCACCATATAGTTGCTGGTAGTTGATCCCAGGTTCTCTGGAAGAAGAGACAATGCTGTTAATTGTTGAGCTCTTTCAGTGGCCCCACCCATCTTTAAATTTTTAGAAGTGTATGTGAATCTGTGTTTATGTCCATCATATGCAGACCATAAGAGGGATTTATATTCTCCAGAATCTGACACCCTCTTCTGGAGTGTCTGAACACAGCTACAGTGTACTTATATCTAATAAATACATAAATAAATAAATAAACATTTTTTAAAAAGGATAAGAAAGAAAGAAAAACCAGGGAGGCCTGCCACCCTTGTCTGTCTGTCTCTTTGTCTGTCTGATCCCCTGACACTGGAGATGGGACACCATATAGTTGCTGGTATTTGATCCCAGGTTCTCTGGTAGAGGAGACAATGCTGTTAATTGTTGAGCCCTTTCAGTGGCCCCACACATCTTTAACTTTTTAGAAGTATATGTGAGGCTGTGTTTATGTACATCATATGCAGACCATAAGAGGGATTTAGATTCTCTAGAATCTGACACCCTCTTCTGGAGTGTCTAAAGACAGCTACAGTGTACTTATATATAATAAATACATTAATAAATAAATAAATAAATAAATAAATAAATAAACATTTTTTTAAAAGGATAAGAAAGAAAGTAAAACCACGCAGGCCTGCAATCCTTGTTTGTCTGTCTGTCTGTCTGTCTGATCCCCTGGAACTGGAGGTGGGCCACCATATAGTTGCTGCTAGTTGATCCCAGGTTCTCTGGTAGAGGAGACAATGCTGTTAATTGTTGAGCCGTTTCAGTGGCCCCACACATCTTTAAATTTTTAGAAGTATATGTGAGGCTGTGTTTATGTACATCATATGCAGACCATAAGAGGGATTTAGATTGTCCAGAATATGACACCCTCTTCTGAAGTGTCTGAAGACAGCTACAGTGTACTTATATCTAATAAATACATATATAAATAAATAAACATTTTTAAAATGTATAAGAAAGAAAGAAAAACCAGGCAGTACTGCAATCCTTGTCTGTCTGTCTGTATGTATGACTGTCAGATCCCCTGGAACTGGAGATGGGCCCCAATATAGTTGCTGGTAGTTGATCCCAGGTCCTCTGGAAGAGGAAACAATGCTGTTAATTGTTGAGCCCTTTCAGTGGCCCAACCCATCTTTAAATTTTTAGAAGTATATGTGAGGCTGTGTTTATGTACATCATATGCAGACCATAAGAGGGATATAGATTCTCCAGAATCTGACACCCTCTTCTGGAGAGTCTGAAAACAGCTACAGTGTACTTATATATAATAAATACATAAATACATAAATAAATAAATAAATAAATGAATGAATGAATAAATGAATAAATGAATAAATAAATAAATAAACATTTTTAAAAAGGATAAGAAACAAAGAAAAATCAGGCAGAACTGACATCCTTATCTTTGACTGTCTGTCTGTCTGTCTGATCCCCTGCAACTTGAGATGGGCCACCATATAGTTGCTGGTAGTTGATCCCATATTCTCTGGAAGAGGAGACAATGGTGTTAATTTTTGAGCCTTTTCAGTGGGCCCACCCAGGTTTAAATTTTTAGAAGTATATGTAAGGCTGTGTTTATGTACATCATATACAGACCATAAGAGGGATTTAGATTCTCCAGAAGATGACACCCTCTTCTAGAGTGTCTGAAGACAGCTATAGTGTACTTATATCTAATAAATAAATAAATAAATAAATAAATAAATAAATAAATAAATAAATAAATAAACATTTTTTTAAAAGTATAAGAAAGAAAGAAAGTCCAGGCAGGCCTCCATCCTTATCTCTGTCTCTCTGTCTGACTGTCTGATACCCTGGAACTGGAGATGAGCAACCATATAGTTGCTGGTAGTTTATCCAAGGTTCTCTGGAAGAGGAAGCAATGCTGTTAATTGTTGAGCCATTTTTGGGGCCTCACCCATCTTTAAATTTTTAGAAGAAAATGTGAGTCTGTGTTTATGTACATCATATGCAGACCATAAGAGGGATATAGATTCTCCAGAATCTGACACCCTCTTCTGGATTGTCTGAAGACAGCTACAGTGTACTTATATCTAATAAATAAATAGATAAATAAATAAATAATTAATTAAACATTTTTTAAAAAGGATAAGAAAGAAAGAAAGAACAGGCAGGCCTGCCATCCATATCTCTGTCTGTCTGTCTGTCTGTCTATCTGATCTCCGGGAACTGGAGATGGGCCACCATATAGTTGCTGGTAGTTGATCCAAGGTTCTCTGGAAGAGGAGACAATGCTGTTAATTTTTGAGCCCTTTCAGTGGCCCCACACTTCTTTAAATATTTAGAAGTATATGTGAGGCCTTTTTATGTACATCATATTCAGATTATAAGAGGATTTAGATTCTCCAGAATCTGACACCCTCTACTGGAGTGTCTGAAGACAGCTACAGTGTACTTATATATAATAAATACATAAATAAAGAAATAAATAAAGAAATAAATAAATAAATAAATAAATAAACATTTTTAAAAAGGATAAGTAAGAAAGTAAGACCTGGCAGGCCTGCCATCCTTATTTCTGTCTGTCTGTCTGTCTGTCTGTCTGATCCCCTGGAACTGGAGATGGGCCACCATATAGTTGCTGGTAGTTGATCCAAGGTTCTCTGGAAGAGGAGACAATGCTGTTAATTGTTGAACCCTATCAGTGGCCCTACCCATCTTTAAATTTTTAGAAGTGTATGTGAGGCTGTGTTTATGTACATCATATGCAGACCAGAAGAAGGATTTAGATTCATCAGAATCTGACACCTTCTTCTGGAGTTTCCGAAGACAACTACAGTGTACTTATATCTAATAAATACATAAATAAATAAGTAAATAAAGAAATAAACATTATTTAAACCAGATAAGAGAGAAAGAAAGACCAGGCAGGCCTGCCATTCTTATCTCTGTCTGTCTGTCTGTCTGTCTGTCGTTCTGATCCCCTGGAACTGGAGATGAGCCACCAAATAGGTGCTGGTAGTTGATCCCAGGTTCTCTGGAAGAAGAGACAATGCTGTTAATTGTTGAGCGCTTTCAGTGGCCCCACCCATCGTTAAATTTTTAGTAGTATATGTGAGGCTGTGTTTATGTACATCATATGCAGACCATAAGAGGGATTTAGATTCTCCAGAATCTGACACCCTCTTCTGGAGTGTCTGAAGACAGCTACAGTGTACTTATATCTAATAAATACATAAATAAATAAACATTTTTTAAAAAGGATAAGAAAGAAAGACCAGGCAGGACTGCCATCCTTATCCTTGTCTGTCTGTCTGTCTCTCTGATCCCCTGGGAGTGGAGATTGGCCACCATATAGTTGCAGGTAGTTGATCCCAGGTTCTCTGGAAGAGAAGACAATGCTGTTAATTGTTGAGCCCTTTCAGTGGCTCCACCTATCTTTAAATTTTTAGATGTATATGTGAGGCTGTGTTTATGTACATCATATGCAGACCATAAGAGGGATTTAGATTCTCGAGAATCTGACACCCTCCTCTGGAGTGTCTGAAGACAACTACAGAGTACTTATATCTAAATAAATAAATAAATAAATAAATAAATAAATAAATAAATAAATAAATAAACATTTTTAAAAGGATAAGAAATAAAGAAGGACCAGGCAGGCCTGCCCTCCTTATCACTGTCTGTCTGTCTGTCTGTTTGTCTGATCCCCTGGAACTGGAGATGGGCCACCATATAGTTGCTGCTAGTTGATCCCAGGTTCTGGTAGAGGAGACAATGCTGTTAATTGTTGAGCCGTTTCAGTGGCCCCACACATCTTTAAATTTTTAGAAGTATATGTGAGGCTGTGTTTATGTACATCATATGCAGACAATAAGAGGGATTTAGATTTCCAGAATATGACACCCTCATCTGAAGTGTGTGAAGACAGCTACAGTGTACTTATATCTAATAAATACATAAATAAATAAATAAATAAATAAATAAATAAATAAATAAATAAACATTTTTAAAATGTATAAGAATGAAAGAAAAACCAGGCAGGCCTGCAATCCTTGTCTGTCTGTCTGTATGTATGTCTGTCTGATCCCCTGGAACTGGAGATGGGCCACAATATAGTTGCTGGTAGTTGATCCCAGGTACTCTGGAAGAGGAGACAATGCTGTTAATTGTTGAGCCCTTTCAGTGGCTCCACCTATCTTTAAATTTTTAGATGTGTATGTGAGGCTGTGTTTATGTACATCATATGCAGACCATAAGAGGGATTTAGATTCTCCAGAATCTGACACCCTCTTCTGGAGTGTCTGAAGACAGCTACAGTGTACTTATATCTAATAAATACATAAATAAATAAACATTTTTTAAAAATGATAAGAAAGAAAGACCGGGCAGGCCTGCCATCCTTATCCTTGTCTGTCTGTCTGTCTCTCTGATCCCCTGGGAGTGGAGATGGGCCACCATATAGTTGCAGGTAGTTGATCCAGGTTCTCTGGAAGAGGAGACAATGCTGTTAATTGTTGAGCCCTTTCAGTGGCTCCACCTATCTTTAAATTTTTAGATGTATATGTGAGGCTGTGTTTATGTACATCATATGCAGACCATAAGAGTTATTTAGATTCTCCAGAATCTGACACCCTCTTCTGGAGTGTCTGAAGACAACTACAGTGTACTTATATCTAATAAATAAATAAATAAATAAATAAATAAATAAATAAATAAATAAACATTTTTAAAAGGATAAGAAAGAAAGAAAAACCAGGCAGGCCTGCCCTCCTTATCTCTGTCTGTCTGTCTGTCTGTCTGATCCCCTGGAACTGGAGATGGGCCTCTATATAGTTGCTGGTAGTTGATCCGAGGTTCTCTGGAAGAAGAGACAATGCTGTTAATTGTTGAGCCCTTTCAGTGGCCCCACCCATCTTTAAATTTTTAGATGTATATGTTAGGCTGTGTTTATGTCCATCATATGCAGACCATAATAGGGATTTATATTCTCCAGAATCTGACACCCTCTTCTGGAGTGTCTGAAGACAGCTACAGTGTACTTATATCTAATAAATTCATAAATAAATAAATAAACATTATTTTAATAGGATAAGAAAGAAAGAAAAACCAGGGAGGCCTGCCACCCTTGTCTGTCTGTCTCTTTGTCTGCCTGATCCCCTGGAACTGGAGATGGGCCACCATATAGTTGCTGGTATTTGATCCCAGGTTCTCTGTTAGAGGAGACAATGCTGTTAATTGTTGAGCCCTTTCAGTGGCCCCACACATCTTTAAATTTTTAGAAGTACATGTGAGGCTGTGTTTATGTACATCATATGCAGACCATAAGAGGGATTTAGATTCTCCAGAATCTGTCACCCTCTTCTGGAGTGTCTGAAGACAGCTACAGTGTACTTATATAATAAATACATAAATAAATAAATAAACATTTTTTAAAAAAGATAAGAAAGAAAGTAAAACCAGGCAGGCCTGCAATCCTTATCTGTCTGTCTGTCTGTCTGTCTGATCCCCTAGAACTGGAGTTGGGCCACCATATAGTTGCTGGTATTTGATCCCAGGTTCTCTGGTAGAGGAGACAATGCTGTTAATTGTTGAGCCGTTTCAGTTGCCCCACACACCTTTAAATTTTTAGAAGTATATGTGAGGCTGTGTTTATGTCCATCATATGCAGACCATAAGAGGGATTTAGATTCTCCAGAAGATGACACCCTCTTCTAGAGTGTCTGAAGTCAGCTACAGTGTACTTATATCTAATAAATACATAAATAAATAAATAAATAAATAAATAAATAAATAAATAAATAAACATTTTTTTAAAAGTATAAGAAAGAAAGAAAGACCAGGCAGGCCTCCATCCTTATCTCTGTCTCTCTGTCTGACTGTCTGATACCCTGGAACTGGAGATGGGCCACCATATAGTTGCTGGTAGTTTATCCAAGGTTCTCTGGAAGAGGAGGCAATGCTGTTAATTGTTGAGCCATTTCTGGGGGCCCACCCATCTTTAAATTTTTAGAAGAAAATGTGAGGCTGTGTTTATGTACATCATATGCAGACCATAAGAGGGATTTAGATTCTCTAGAATCTGACACCCTCTTCTGGAGTGTCTGAAGACAGCTACAGAGTACTTATAACTAATAAATACATAAATAAATAAATGAATAAATAAATAAATAAATAAATAAATAAACATTTTTTAAAAATGATAAGAAAGTAAGAAAGACCAGGCAGGCCTGCCACCCTTATCTCTGTCTGTCTGTCTGTCTGTCTGTCTGATACCCTGGAACTGGAGATGGGCCACCATATAGTTGCTGGTAGTTGTTCCCAGGTACTCTGGAAGAGGAGACAATGCTGTTAATTGTTCAGCTTTTAGAGTGGCCCCACCCTTCTTTAAATATTTAGAAGTATAAGTGAGGCTGTGTTGACGTACATCATATGCAGACCAAAAGAGGGATTTAGATTCTCCAGAATCTGACACCCTCTTCTGGAGTGTCTGAACAGCTACAGTGTACTTATATCTAATAAATACATAAAAATAAATAAATAAATAAATAAATAAATAAATAAATAAACATTTTTTAAAAAGGAAAAGACAGAAAAAAAACCAGGCAGGCCTGCCATCCATATCTCTGTCTGTTTGTCTGTCTGTCAATCTGATACCTGGGAACTGGAGATGGGCCACGAATAGTTGCTGGTAGTTGATCCCAGGTTCTCTGGAAGAGGAGACAATGCTGTTAATTGTTGAGCCCTTTCAGTGGTGCCACCCATCTTTAAATATTTAGAAGTATATGTGAGGCTGTGTTTATGTACATCATATGCAGACCATAAGAGGGATTTAGATTCTCCAGAATCTGACACCCTCTTCTGGAGTGTCTGAAGACAGCTACAGTGTACTTATATCTAATAAATAAATAGATAAATAAATAAATAAATAAATAAATAAACATTTTTTTAAAAGGATAAGAAAGAAAGAAAGAAAAGGCAGGCCTGCCATCCATAACTCTGTCTGTCTGTCTGTCTGTCGATCTGATCCCCGGGAACTGGAGATCGGCCACCATATAGTTGCTGGTAGTTGATCCAAGGTTCTCTGGAAGAGGAGACAATGCTGTTAATTGTTGAGCCCTTTCAGTGGCCCCACACTTCTTTAAATATTTAGAAGTATATGTGAGGCCTTTTATGTACATCATATTCAGATTATAAGAGGATTTAGATTCTCCAGAATCTGACACCCTCTACTGGAGTGTCTGAAGACAGCTACAGTGTACTTATATATAATAAATAAATAAATAAATAAATAAATAAATAAATAAATAAATAAACATTTTTTAAAAAGGGTAAGAAAGAAAGTAAGACCAGGCAGGCCTGCCATCCTTATCTCTGTCTGTCTGTCTGTCTGTCTGTCTGATCCCCTGGAACTGGAGATTTGCCACCATATAGTTGCTGGTAGTTGATCCCAGGTTCTCTGGAAGAGGAGACAATGCTGTTAATTGTTGACCCTTATTTGTGGCCCTACCCATCTTTAAATTTTTAGAAGTGTATGTGAGGCTGTGTTTATGTACATCATATTCAGACCAGAAGAGTGATTTATGTTCATCAGTATCTGAAACTCTCTTCTGGAGTATCTGAAGACAGCTACAGTGTACTTATATCTAATAAATACATAAATAAATAAATAAATAAATAAATAAATAAATATATAAATAAACATTATTTAAACCAGATAAGAAAGAAAGAAAGACCAGGCAGGCCTGCCATCCTTATCTCTGTCTGTCTGTCTGTCTGTCGTTCTGATCCGCTGCAACTGGAGATGGGCCACCATATAGGTGCTGGTAGTTGATCCCAGGTTCTCTGGTAGAGGAGACAATGCTGTTAATTGCTGAGCCCTTTAAATGGTCCCCCCACCTTTAAATTTTAAGAAGTAAATGTGAGGCTGTGTTTATGTACATCATATGCAGACCATAAGAGGGATTTAGATTCTCCAGAATCTGACACCTTCCTCTGGAGTGTCTGAAGACGGCTAGAGTGTACTTATATCTAATAAACATATAAATAAATAAATAAACATTTTTTAAAAAGGATAAGAAATAAAGAAAGACCAGGCAGGCCTGCCATCCTTATCTCTGTCAGTCTGTCTGTCTGTCAGTCTGTCTGATCCCTTGGAACTGGAGATGGGCCACCATATAGTTGCTGTTAGTTGATCCCAGGTTCTCTGGAAGAGGAGACAATGCTGTTAATTGTTGAGCCCTTTCAGTGGCTCCACCTATCTTTAAATTTTTAGAAGTATATGTTAGGCTGTGTTTATGTACATCATATGCAGACCATAAGAGGGATTTAGATTCTCCAGAATCTGACACCCTCTTCTGGAGTGTCTGAAGACAACTAAAGTGTACTTATATCTAATAAATACATAAATAAATAAATAAATAAATAAATAAATAAATAAATAAGTAAATTAACATTATTTTAAAAGAATAATAAAGAAAGAAAGACCAGGCAGGCCTGCCCTACTTATCTCTGTCTGTCAGTCTGTCTGTCTGATCCCCTGGAACTGGGGATGGGCCACCATATTGTTGCTGGTAGTTGATCCCAGGTTATCTGGAAGAAGAGACAATGCTGTTAATTGTTGAGCCCTTTCAGTGGCCCCACCCATCTTTAAATTCTTAGAAGTGTATGTGAATCTGTGTTTATGTCCATCATATGCAGACCATAAGAGGGATTTATATTCTCCAGAATCTGACACCCTGTTCTGGAGTGTCTGGAGACAGCTACAGTGTATTTATATCTAATAAATACATAAGTAAATAAATAAACATTTTTTAAAAAGGATAAGAATGAAAGAAAAACCAGGGAGGCCTGCCACCCTTGTCTGTCTGTCTCTTTGTCTGCCTGATCCCCTGGAACTGGAGATGGGCCACCATATAGTTGCTGGTATTTGATCCCAGGTTCTCTGGAAGAGGAGACAATGCTGTTAATTGTTGAGTCGTTTCTGTGGCCCCACACATCTTTAAATTTTTAGAAGTATATGTGAGGCTGTGTTTATGTACATCATATGCAGACCATAAGAGGGATTTAGATTCTCCAGAATAAGACACCCTCTTCTGAAGTGTCTGAAGACAGCTACAGTGTACTTATATCTAATAAATACATATATAAATAAATAAAAATTTTTAAAATGTATAAGAAAGAAAGAAAAACCAGGCAGTCCTGCAATCCTTGTCTGTCTGTATGTATGTATGTCTGTCAGATCCCCTGGAACTGGAGATGGGCCACAATATAGTTGCTGTTAGTTGATCCCAGGTCCTCTGGAAGAGGAGACAATGCTGTTAATTGTTGAGCCCTTTCAGTGGCCCCACCCATCTTTAAATTTTTAGAAGTATATGTGAGGCTGTGTTTATGTACATCATATGCAGACCATAAGAGGGATATAGATTCTCCAGAATCTGACACCCTCTTCTGGAGAGTCTGAAGACAGCTACAGTGTACTTATATCTAATAAATAAATAAATAAATAAATAAATAAATAAATAAATAAACATTTTTAAAAAGGATAAGAAAGAAAGAAAAATCAGGCAGGACTGCCATCCTTATCTCTGTCTGTCTGTCTGTCTGTCTGTCTGATCCCCTGCAACTTGAGATGGGCCACCATATAGTTGCTGGTAGTTGATCCCACGTTCTCTGGAAGAGGAGACAATTGTGTTAATTGTTGAGCCCTTTCAGTGGGCCCACCCATCTTTAAATTTTTAGAAGTATATGTGAGGCTGTGTTTATGTACATCATATGCAGACCATAAGAGGGATTTAGATTCTCCAGAAGATGACACCCTCTTCTAGAGTGTCTGAAGTCAGCTACAGTGTACTTATATGTAATAAATACATAAATAAATAAATAAATAAATAAATAAATAAATAAATAAACATTTTTTTAAAAGTATAAGAAAGAAAGAAAGACCAGGCAGGCCTCCATCCTTATCTCTGTCTCTTTCTCTGTCTGACTGTCTGATACCCTGGAACTGGAGATGGGCCACCATATAGTTGCTTTTAGTTTATCCAAGGTTCTCTGGAAGAGGAGGCAATGCTGTTAATTGTCGAGCCATTTCTGGGGCCCCACCCATCTTTAAATTTTTAGAAGTATATGTGAGGCTGTGTTTATGTACATCATATGCAGACCATAAGAGGGATTTAGATTCTCTAGAATCTGACACCCTCTTCTGGAGTGTCTGAAGACAGCTACAGTGTACTTATATCTAATAAATACATAAATAAATAAATGAATAAATAAATAAATAAATAAATAAATAAATAAACTTTTTTTAAAAAGGATAAGAAAGTAAGAAAGACCAGGCAGGCCTGCCACCCTTATCTCTGTCTGTCTGTCTGTCTGTCTGTCTGATCCCCTGGATCTGGAGATGGGCTACCATATAGTTGCTGGTAGTTGATCCCAGGTACTCTGGAAGAGGAGACAATGCTGTTAATTGTTCAGCTTTTAGAGTGGCCCCACCCTTCTTTAAATTTTTAGAAGTATATGTGAGGCTGTGTTTACGTACATCATATGCAGACCATAAGAGGGATTTAGATTCTCCAGAATCTGACACCCTCTTCTGGAGATTCTGAACAGCTACAGTGTACTTATATCTAATAAATACATAAAAATAAATAAATAAATAAATAAATAAATAAATAAATATTTTTTTAAAAAGGAAAAGACAGAAAGAAAGACCAGGCAGGCCTGCCATCCATATCTCTGTCTGTCTGTCTGTCTGTCTGTCAATCTGATACCTGGGATCTGGAGATGGGCCACGAATAGTTGCTGGTAGTTGATCCCAGGTGCTCTGGAAGAGGAGACAATGCTGTTAATTTTTGAGCCCTTTCAGTGGCGCCACCTGTCTTTAAATATTTAGAAGTATATGTGAGGCTGTGTTTATGTACATCATATGCAGACCATAAGAGGGATTTAGATTCTCCAAAATCTGACACCCTCTTCTGGAGTGTCTGAAGACAGCTACAGTGTACTTATATCTAATAAATAAATAGATAAATAAATAAATAAATAAACATTTTATAAAAAGGATAAGAAAGAAAGAAAGAACAGGCAGGCCTGCCATCCATATCTCTGTCTGTCTGTCTGTCTGTCGATCTGATCCCCGGGAACTGGAGATGGGCCACCATATAGTTGCTGGTAGTTGATCCAAGGTTCTCTGGAAGAGGAGACAATGCTGTTAATTGTTGAGCCCTTTCAGTGGCCCCACACTTCTTTAAATATTTAGAAGTATATGTGAGGCCTTTTTATGTACATCATATTCAGATTATAAGAGGATTTAGATTCTCCAGAATCTGACAACCTCTACTGGAGTGTCTGAAGACAGCTACAGTGTACTTATATACAATAAATAAATAAATAAATAAATAAATAAATAAATAAATAAATAAATAAACATTTTTTAAAAAGGATAAGAAAGAAAGTAAGACCAGGCAGGCCTGCCATCCTTATCTCTGTCTGTCTGTCTGTCTGTCTGTCGTTCTGATCCCCTGCAACTGGTGATGGGCCACCATATAGGTGCTGGTAGTTGATCCCAGGTTCTCTGGTAGAGGAGACAATGCTGTTAATTGCTGAGCCCTTTCAATGGTCCCCCCACCGTTAAATTTTAAGAAGTAAATGTGAGGCTGTGTTTATGTACATCATATGCAGACCATAAGAGGGATTTAGATTCTCCAGAATCTGACACCTTCTTCTGGAGTGTCTGAAGACGGCTACAGAGTACTTATATCTAATAAACATATAAATAAAAAAATAAACATTTTTTAAAAAGGATAAGAAAGAAAGAAAGATAAGGCAGGCCTGCCATCCTTATCTCTGTCAGTCTGTCTGTCTGTCAGTCTGTCTGATCCCTTGGAACTGGAGATGGGCCACCATATAGTTGCTGTTAGTTGATCCCAGGTTCTCTGGAAGAGGAGACAATGCTGTTAATTGTTGAGCCCTTTCAGTGGCTCCACCTATCTTTAAATTTTTAGAAGTATATGTTAGGCTGTGTTTATGTACATCATATGCAGACCATAAGAGGGATTTAGATTCTCCAGAATCTGACACCCTCTTCTGGAGTGTCTGAAGACAACTACAGTGTACTTATATCTAATAAATACATAAATAAATAAATAAATAAATAAATAAATAAATAAATAAATAAACATTATTTTAAAAGAATAAGAAAGAAAGAAAGACCAGGCAGGCCTGACCTCCTTATCTCTGTCTGTCTGTCTGTCTGTCTGATCCCCTGGAACTTGAGATGGACCACCATATAGTTGCTGGTAGTTGATCCCAGGTTATCTGGAAGAAGAGACAATGCTGTTAATTGTTGAGCCCTTTCAGTGGCACCACCCATCTTTAAATTTTTAGAAGTGTATGTGAATCTGTGTTTATGTCCATCATAAGAAGACCATAAGAGGGATTTATATTCTCCAGAATCTGACACCCTTTCTGGAGTGTCTGAAAACAGCTAGAGTGTACTTATATCTAATAAATACATAAGTAAATAAATAAACATTTTTTAAAAATGATAAGAAAGAAAGAAAAACCAGGGAGGCCTCCCACCCTTGCTGTCTGTCTCTTTGTCGGCCTGATCCCCTGCAACTTGAGATGGGCCACCATATAGTTGCTGGTAGTTGATCCCACGTTCTCTGGAAGAGGAGACAATGGTGTTAATTGTTGAGCCCTTTCAGTGGGCCCACCCATCTTTAAATATTTAGAAGTATATGTGAGGCTGTGTTTATGTACATCATATGCAGACCATAAGAGGGATTTAGGTTCTCCAGAAGATGACACCCTCTTCTAGAGTGTCTGAAGACAGCTACAGTGTACTTATATCTAATAAATACATATATAAATAAATAAGTAAATAAATAAATAAATAAATAAATAAATAAATAAATAAATAAACATTTTTTTAAAAGTATAAGAAAGAAAGAAAGACCAGGCAGGCCTCCATCCTTATCTCTGTCTCTCTGTCTGACTGTCTGATACCCTGGAACTGGAGATGGGCCACCATATAGTTGCTGGTAGTTTATCCAAGGTTCTCTGGAAGAAGAGGCAATGCTGTTAATTGTTGAGCCATTTCTGGGGCCCCACACATCTTTAAATTTTTAGAAGAAAATATGAGGCTGTGTTTATGTCCATCATATGCAGACCATAAGAGGGATTTATATTCTCCAGAATCTGACACCCTCTTCTGGAGTGTCTGAAGACAGCTACAGTGTACTTATATCTAATAAATACATAAATAAATAAATAAAAAATAAACATTTTTTAAAAAGGATAAGAAAGAAAGAAAAACCAGGGAGGCCTGCCACCCTTGTCTGTCTGTCTCTTTGTCTGCCTGATCCCCTGGAACTGGAGATGGGCCACCATATAGTTGCTGGTATTTGATCCCAGGTTCTCTGGTAGAGGAGACAATGCTGTTAATTGTTGAGCCGTTTCAGTGGCCCCACACATCTTTAAATTTTTAGAAGTATATGTGAGGCTGTGTTTATGTACATCATATGCAGACCATAAGAGGGATTTAGATTCTCCAGAATAAGACACCCTCTTCTGAAGTGTCTGAAGACAGCTACAGTGTACTTATATCTAATAAATACATATATAAATAAATAAAAATTTTTAAAATGTATAAGAAAGAAAGAAAAACCAGGCAGTCCTGCAAACCTTGTCTGTCTGTCTGTATGTATGTCTGTCAGATCCCCTGGAACTGGAGATGGGCCACAATATAGTTGCTGGTAGTTGATCCCAGGTCCTCTGGAAGAGGAGACAATGCTGTTAATTGTTGAGCCCTTTCAGTGGCCCCACCCATCTTTAAATTTTTAGAAGTATATGTGAGGCTGTGTTTATGTACATCATATGCAGACCATAAGAGGGATATAGATTCTCCAGAATCTGACACCCTCTTCTGGAGAGTCTGAAGACAGCTACAGTGTATATATATCTAATAAATACATAAATAAATAAATGAATATATGAATAAATAAATAAATAAACATTTTTAAAAAGGATAAGAAAGAAAGAAAAATCAGGCAGGACTGCCAACCTTATCTCTGTCTGTCTGTCTGTCTGTCTGATCCCCTGCAACTTGAGATGGGCCACCATATAGTTGCTGGTAGTTGATCCCACGTTCTCTGGAAGAGGAGACAATGGTGTTAATTGTTGAGCCCTTTCAGTGGGCCCACCCATCTTTAAATTTTTAGAAGTATATGTGAGGCTGTGTTTATGTACATCATATGCAGACCATAAGAGTGATTTAGATTCTCCAGAAGATGACACACTCTTCTAGAGTGTCTGAAGTCAGCTACAGTGTACTTATATCTAATAAATAAATAAATAAATAAATAAATAAATAAATAAATAAATAAATAAATAAATAAATAAATGAACATTTTTTTAAAAGTATAAGAAAGAAAGAAAGACCAGGCAGGCCTCTTTTCCTTATCTCTGTCTCTCTGTCTGACTGTCTGATACCCTGGAACTGGTGATGGGCCACCATATAGTTGCTGGTAGTTTATCCAAGGTTCTCTGGAAGAAGAGGCAATGCTGTTAATTGTTGAGCCATTTCTGGGGCCCCACCCATCTTTAAATTTTTAGAAGAAAATGTGAGGCTGTGTTTATGTACATCATATGCAGACCATAAGAGGGATTTAGATTCTCTAGAATCTGACACCCTCTTCTGGAGTGTCTGAAGACAGCTACAGTGTACTTATATCTAATAAATACATAAATAAATAAACAAATGTATAAATAAATAAATAAATAAATAAATAAATAAATAAATAAATAAATAAACATTTTTTAAAAAGGATAAGAAAGTAAGAAAGACCAGGCAGGCCTGCTGCCCTTATCTCTGTCTGTCTGTCTGTCTGATCCCCTGGAACTGGAGATGGGCCACCATAGTGTTGCTGGTAGTTTATCCCAGGTTCTCTGGAATAGGAGACAATGCTGTTAATTGTTGAGCCCTTTCAGTGGCCCCACACTTCTTTAAATATTTAGAAGTATATGTGAGGCTGTGTTTATGTACATCATATTCAGATTATAAGAGGATTTAGATTCTCCAGAATCTGACACCCTCTACTGGAGTGTCTGAAGACAGCTATAGTGTACTTATATATAATAAATACATAAATAAATAAATAAATAAATAAATAAATAAATAAATAAATAAATAAATAAACATTTTTTAAAAGGATAAGAAAGAATGTAAGACCAGGCAGGCCTGCCATCCTTATCTCTGTCTATCTGTCTGTCTGTCTGATCCCCTGGAACTGGAGATGGGCTACCATATAGTTGCTGGTAGTTGATCCCAGGTTCTCTGGAAGAGGAGACAATAGTGATAATTGTTGAGCCCTATCAGTGGCCCTACCCATCTTTAAATTTTTAGAAGTGTATGTGAGGCTGTGTTTATGTACATCATATGCAGACCAGAAGAGGGATTTAGATTCATCAGAATCTGACACCCTCTTCTGGAGTGTCTGAAGACAGCTACAGTGTACTTATATCTAATAAATACATAAATAAATAAATAAATAAATAAATAAATAAATCAATAAACATTATTTAAACCAGATAAGAAAGAAAGAAAGACCAGGCAGGCCTGCCATCCTTATCTCTGTCTGTCTGTCTGTCTGTCGTTCTGATCCTCTGGAACTGGAGATGGGCCACCATATAGGTGCTGGTAGTTGCTCCCAGGTTCTCTGGAAGAGGAGACAATGCTGTTAATTGTTGAGCGCTTTCAGTGGCCCACCCATCGTTAAATTTTTAGTACTATATGTGAGGCTGTGTTTATGTACATCATATGCAGACCATAAGAGGGATTTAGATTCTCCAGAATATGACACCCTCTTCTGGAGTGTCTGAAGACAGCTACAGTTTTCTTATATCTAATAAATACATAAATAAATAAACATTTTTTAAAAAGGATAAGAAAGAAAGAAAGACCAGGCAGGCCTGCCATCCATATCTCTGTCTGTCTGTCTGTCTGTCTATCTGATCCCCGGGAACTAGAGATGGGCCACCATATAGTTGCTGGTAGTTGATCCAAGGTTCTCTGGAAGAGGAGACAATGCTGTTAATTGTTGAGCCCTTTCAGTGGCCCCACACTTAATTAAATATTTAGAAGTATATGTGAGGCTGTGTTTATGTACATCATATTCAGACTATAAGAGGATTTATATTCTCCAGAATCTGACACCCTCTACTGGAGTGTCTGAAGACAGCTACAGTGTACTTATATATAATAAATACATAAATAAAGAAATAAATAAATAAATAAACATTTTTTGAAAAGGATAAGAAAGAAAGTAAGACCAGGCAGGCCTGCCATCCTTATCTCTGTCTGTCTGTCTGTCTGTCTGTCTGATCCCCTGGAACTTGAGATGGGCCACCATATAGTTGCTGGTAGTTGATCCCAGGTTATCTGGAAGAAGAGACAATGCTGTTAATTGTTGAGCCCTTTCAGTGGCACCACCCATCTTTAAATTTTTAGAAGTGTATGTGAATCTGTGTTTATGTCCATCATATGCAGACCATAAGAGGGATTTATATTCTCCAGAATCTGACACCCTGTTCTGGAGTGTCTGAAGACAGTGACAGTGTACTTATATCTAATGAATACATAAGTAAATAAATAAACATTTTTTAAAAAGGATAAGAAAGAAAGAAAAATCAGGCAGGACTGCCAACCTTATCTCTGTCTGTCTGTCTGTCTGTCTGATCCCCTGCAACTTGAGATGGGCCACCATATAGTTGCTGGTAGTTGATCCCACGTTCTCTGGAAGAGGAGACAATGCTGTTAATTGTTGAGCCCTTTCAGTGGGCCCACCCATCTTTAAATTTTTAGAAGTATATGTGAGGCTGTGTTTATGTACATCATATGCAGACCATAAGAGTGATTTAGATTCTCCAGAAGATGACACCATCTTCTAGAGTGTCTGAAGTCAGCTACAGTGTACTTATATCTAATAAATAAATAAATAAATAAATAAATAAATAAATAAATAAATAAACATTTTTTTAAAAGTATAAGAAAGAAAGAAAGACCAGGCAGGCCTCCGTTCCTTATCTCTGTCTCTCTGTCTGACTGTCTGATACCCTGGAACTGGTGATGGGCAACCATATAGTTGCTGGTAGTTTATCCAAGGTTCTCTGGAAGAAGAGGCAATGCTGTTAATTGTTGAGCCATTTCTGGGGCCCCACCCATCTTTAAATTTTTAGAAGAAAATGTGAGGCTGTGTTTATGTACATCATATGCAGACCATAAGAGGGATTTAGATTCTCCAGAAGATGACACCCTCTTCTAGAGTGTCTGAAGTCAGCTACAGTGTACTTATATCTAATAAATAAATAAATAAATAAATAAATAAATAAATAAACATTTTTTTAAAAGTATAAGAAAGAAAGAAAGACCAGGCAGGCCTCCTTTCCTTATCTCTGTCTCTCTGTCTGACTGTCTGATACCCTGGAACTGGTGATGGGCCACCATATAGTTGCTGGTAGTTTATCCAAGGTTCTCTGGAAGAAGAGGCAATGCTGTTAATTGTTGAGCCATTTCTGGGGCCCCACCCATCTTTAAATTTTTAGAAGAAAATGTGAGGCTGTGTTTATGTACATCATATGCAGACCATAAGAGGGATTTAGATTCTCTAGAATCTGACACCCTCTTCTGGAGTGTCTGAAGACAGCTACAGTGTACTTATATCTAATAAATACATAAATAAATAAACAAATGAATAAATAAATAAATAAATAAATAAATAAATAAATAAATAAACATTTTTTAAAAAGGATAAGAAAGTAAGAAAGACCAGGCAGGCCTGCTGCCCTTATCTCTGTCTGTCTGTCTGTCTGTCTGTCTGATCCCCTGGAACTGGAGATGGGCCACCATAGTGTTGCTGGTAGTTTATCCCAGGTTCTCTGGAATAGGAGACAATGCTGTTAATTGTTGAGCCCTTTCAGTGGCCCCACACTTCTTTAAATATTTAGAAGTATATGTGAGGCTGTGTTTATGTACATCATATTCAGATTATAAGAGGATTTAGATTCTCCAGAATCTGACACCCTCTACTGGAGTGTCTGAAGACAGCTACAGTGTACTTATATATAATAAATAAATAAATAAATAAATAAATAAATAAATAAACATTTTTTTAAAAGGATAAGAAAGAATGTAAGACCAGGCAGGCCTGCCATCCTTATCTCTGTCTATCTGTCTGTCTGTCTGATCCCCTGGACCTGGAGATGGGCTACTATATAGTTGCTGGTAGTTGATCCCAGGTTCTCTGGAAGAGGAGACAATAGTGATAATTGTTGAGCCCTATCAGTGGCCCTACCCATCTTTAAATTTTTAGAAGTGTATTTGAGGCTGTGTTTATGTACATCATATGCAGACCAGAAGAGGGATTTAGATTCATCAGAATCTGACACCCTCTTCTGGAGTGTCTGAAGACAGCTACAGTGTACTTATATCTAATAAATACATAAATAAATAAATAAATAAATAAATAAATAAATAAATAAATAAACATTATTTAAACCAGATAAGAAAGAAAGAAAGACCAGGCAGGCCTGCCATCCTTATCTCTGTCTGTCTGTCTGTCTGTCGTTCTGATCCCCTGGAACTGGAGATGGGCCACCATATAGGTGCTGGTAGTTGCTCCCAGGTTCTCTGGAAGAGGAGACAATGCTGTTAATTGTTGAGCGCTTTCAGTGGCCCACCCATCGTTAAATTTTTAGTACTATATGTGAGGCTGTGTTTATGTACATCATATGCAGACCATAAGAGGGATTTAGATTCTCCAGAATATGACACCCTCTTCTGGAGTGTCTGAAGACAGCTACAGTGTTCTTATATCTAATAAATACATAAATAAATAAACATTTTTTAAAAAGGATAAGAAACAAAGAAAGACCAGGCAGGCCTGCCATCCATATCTCTGTCTGTCTGTCTGTCTGTCTATCTGATCCCCGGGAACTAGAGATGGGCCACCATATAGTTGCTGGTAGTTGATCCAAGGTTCTCTGGAAGAGGAGACAATGCTGTTAATTGTTGAGCCCTTTCAGTGGCCCCACTCTTAATTAAATATTTAGAAGTATATGTGAGGCTGTGTTTATGTACATCATATTCAGACTATAAGAGGATTTATATTCTCCAGAATCTGACACCCACTACTGGAGTGTCTGAAGACAGCTACAGTGTACTTATATATAATAAATACATAAATAAATAAAGAAATAAATAAATAAACGTTTTTTAAAAAGGATAAGAAAGAAAGTAAGACCAGGCAGGCCTGCCATCCTTATCTCTGTCTGTCTGTCTGTCTGTCTGTCTGATCCCCTGGAACTTGAGATGGGCCACCATATAGTTGCTGGTAGTTGATCCCAGGTTATCTGGAAGAAGAGACAATGCTGTTAATTGTTGAGCCCTTTCAGTGGCCCCACCCATCTTTAAATTTTTAGAAGTGTATGTGAATCTGTGATTATGTCCATCATATGCAGACCATAAGAGGGATTTATATTCTCCAGAATCTGACACCCTGTTCTGGAGTGTCTGAAGACAGCGACAGTGTACTTATATCTAATAAATACATAAGTAAATAAATAAACATTTTTTAAAAAGGATAAGAAAGAAAGAAAAATCAGGCAGGACTGCCAACCTTATCTCTGTCTGTCTGTCTGTCTGTCTGATCCCCTGCAACTTGAGATGGGCCACCATATAGTTGCTGGTAGTTGATCCCACGTTCTCTGGAAGAGGAGACAATGCTGTTAATTGTTGAGCCCTTTCAGTGGGCCCACCCATCTTTAAATTTTTAGAAGTATATGTGAGGCTGTGTTTATGTACATCATATGCAGACCATAAGAGTGATTTAGATTCTCCAGAAGATGACACCCTCTTCTAGAGTGTCTGAAGTCAGCTACAGTGTACTTATATCTAATAAATAAATAAATAAATAAATAAATAAATAAATAAATAAACATTTTTTTAAAAGTATAAGAAAGAAAGAAAGACCTTGCAGGCCTCCGTTCCTTATCTCTGTCTCTCTGTCTGACTGTCTGATACCCTGGAACTGGTGATGGGCAACCATATAGTTGCTGGTAGTTTATCCAAGGTTCTCTGGAAGAAGAGGCAATGCTGTTAATTGTTGAGCCATTTCTGGGGCCCCACCCATCTTTAAATTTTTAGAAGAAAATGTGAGGCTGTGTTTATGTACATCATATGCAGACCATAAGAGGGATTTAGATTCTCCAGAAGATGACACCCTCTTCTAGAGTGTCTGAAGTCAGCTACAGTGTACTTATATCTAATAAATAAATAAATAAATAAATAAATAAATAAATAAATAAATAAATGAACATTTTTTTTTAAAAGTATAAGAAAGAAAGAAAGACCAGGCAGGCCTCCTTTCCTTATCTCTGTCTCTCTGTCTGACTGTCTGATACCCTGGAACTGGTGATGGGCCACCATATAGTTGCTGGTATTTGATCCCAGGTTCTCTGGTAGAGGAGACAATGCTGTTAATTGTTGAGCCCTTTCAGTGGCCCCACACATCTTTAAATTTTTAGAAGTATATGTGAGGCTGTGTTTATGTACATCATATGCAGACCATAAGAGGGATTTAGATTCTCCAGAATATGACACCCTCTTCTGAACTGTCTGAAGACAGCTACAGTGTACTTATATCTAATAAATACATATATAAATAAATAAAAATTTTTAAAATGTATAAGAAAGAAAGAAAAACTAGGCAGTCCTGCAATCCATGTCTGTCTGTGTGTATGTATGTCTGTCAGATCCCCTGGAACTGGAGATGGGCCACAATATAGGTGCTGGTAGTTGATCCCAGGTCCTCTGGAAGAGGAGACAATGCTGTTAATTGTTGAGCCCTTTCAGTGGCCCCACCCATCTTTAAATTTTTAGAAGTATATGTGAGGCTGTGTTTATGTACATCATATGCAGACCATAAGAGGGATATAGATTTTCCAGAATCTGACACCCTCTTCTGGAGAGTCTGAAGACAGCTACAGTGTACATATATCTAATAAATACATAAATAAATAAATGAATAAATGAATAAATAAATAAATAAACATTTTTAAAAAGGATAAGAAAGAAAGAAAAATCAGGCAGGACTGCCATCCTTATCTCAGTCTGTCTGTCTGTCTGTCTGATCCCCTGCAACTTGAGATGGGCCACAATATAGTTGCTGGTAGTTGATCCCACGTTCTCTGGAAGAGGAGACAATGGTGTTAATTGTTGAGCCCTTTCAGTGGGCCCACCCATCTTTAAATTTTTAGAAGTATATGTGAGGCTGTGTTTATGTACATCATATGCAGACCATAAGAGGGATTTAGATTCTCCAGAAGATGACACCCTCTTCTAGAGTGTCTGAAGTCAACTACAGTGTACTTATATCTAATAAATAAATAAATAATTAAATAAATAAATAAATAAATAAACATTTTTTTAAAAGTATAAGAAAGAAAGAAGGACCAGGCAGGCCTCCGTTCCTTATCTCTGTCTCTCTGTCTGACTGTCTGATACCCTGGAACTGGTGATGGGCCACCATATAGTTGCTGGTAGTTTATCCAAGGTTCTCTGGAAGAAGAGGCAATGCTGTTAATTGTTGAGCCATTTCTGGGGCCCCACCCATCTTTAAATTTTTAGAAGAAAATGTGAGGCTGTATTTATGTACATCATATGCAGACCATAAGAGGGATTTAGATTCTCCAGCATCTGACACCCTCTTCTGGAGTGTCTGAAGACAGCAACAGTGTACTTATATCTAATAAATAAATAAATAAATAAATAAATAAATAAATAAATAAATAAACATTTTTTAAAAAGGATAAGAAAGTAAGAAAGACCAGGCAGGCCTGCCGCCCTTATCTCTTTCTGTCTGTCTGTCTGTCTGATCCCCTGGAACTGGAGATGGGCCACCATAGTGTTGCTGGTAGTTTATCCCAGGTTCTCTGGAAGAGGAGACAATGCTGTTAATTGTAAGCCCTTTCAGTGGCCCCACACTTCTTTAAATATTTAGAAGTATATGTGAGGCTGTGTTTATGTACATCATATGCAGACCAGAAGAGGGATTTAGATTCATCAGAATCTGACACCCTCTTCTGGAGTGTCTGAAGACAGCTACAGTGTACTTATATCTAATAAATACATAAATAAATAAATAAATAAATAAATAAATAAATAAATAAATAAACATTATTTAAACCAGATAAGAAAGAAAGAAAGACCAGGCAGGCCTGCCATCCTTATCTCTGTCTGTCTGTCTGTCTGTCGTTCTGATCCCCTGGAACTGGAGATGGGCCACCATATAGGTGCTGGTAGTTGCTCCCAGGTTCTCTGGAAGAGGAGACAATGCTGTTAATTGTTGAGCGCTTTCAGTGGCCCACCCATCGTTAAATTTTTAGTACTATATGTGAGGCTGTGTTTATGTACATCATATGCAGACCATAAGAGGGATTTAGATTCTCCAGAATATGACACCCTCTTCTGGAGTGTCTGAAGACAGCTACAGTGTTCTTATATCTAATAAATACATAAATAAATAAACATTTTTTAAAAAGGATAAGAAACAAAGAAAGACCAGGCAGGCCTGCCATCCATATCTCTGTCTGTCTGTCTGTCTGTCTATCTGATCCCCGGGAACTAGAGATGGGCCACCATATAGTTGCTGGTAGTTGATCCAAGGTTCTCTGGAAGAGGAGACAATGCTGTTAATTGTTGAGCCCTTTCAGTGGCCCCACTCTTAATTAAATATTTAGAAGTATATGTGAGGCTGTGTTTATGTACATCATATTCAGACTATAAGAGGATTTATATTCTCCAGAATCTGACACCCACTACTGGAGTGTCTGAAGACAGCTACAGTGTACTTATATATAATAAATACATAAATAAATAAAGAAATAAATAAATAAACGTTTTTTAAAAAGGATAAGAAAGAAAGTAAGACCAGGCAGGCCTGCCATCCTTATCTCTGTCTGTCTGTCTGTCTGTCTGTCTGATCCCCTGGAACTTGAGATGGGCCACCATATAGTTGCTGGTAGTTGATCCCAGGTTATCTGGAAGAAGAGACAATGCTGTTAATTGTTGAGCCCTTTCAGTGGCCCCACCCATCTTTAAATTTTTAGAAGTGTATGTGAATCTGTGATTATGTCCATCATATGCAGACCATAAGAGGGATTTATATTCTCCAGAATCTGACACCCTGTTCTGGAGTGTCTGAAGACAGCGACAGTGTACTTATATCTAATAAATACATAAGTAAATAAATAAACATTTTTTAAAAAGGATAAGAAAGAAAGAAAAATCAGGCAGGACTGCCAACCTTATCTCTGTCTGTCTGTCTGTCTGTCTGATCCCCTGCAACTTGAGATGGGCCACCATATAGTTGCTGGTAGTTGATCCCACGTTCTCTGGAAGAGGAGACAATGCTGTTAATTGTTGAGCCCTTTCAGTGGGCCCACCCATCTTTAAATTTTTAGAAGTATATGTGAGGCTGTGTTTATGTACATCATATGCAGACCATAAGAGTGATTTAGATTCTCCAGAAGATGACACCCTCTTCTAGAGTGTCTGAAGTCAGCTACAGTGTACTTATATCTAATAAATAAATAAATAAATAAATAAATAAATAAATAAATAAACATTTTTTTAAAAGTATAAGAAAGAAAGAAAGACCTTGCAGGCCTCCGTTCCTTATCTCTGTCTCTCTGTCTGACTGTCTGATACCCTGGAACTGGTGATGGGCAACCATATAGTTGCTGGTAGTTTATCCAAGGTTCTCTGGAAGAAGAGGCAATGCTGTTAATTGTTGAGCCATTTCTGGGGCCCCACCCATCTTTAAATTTTTAGAAGAAAATGTGAGGCTGTGTTTATGTACATCATATGCAGACCATAAGAGGGATTTAGATTCTCCAGAAGATGACACCCTCTTCTAGAGTGTCTGAAGTCAGCTACAGTGTACTTATATCTAATAAATAAATAAATAAATAAATAAATAAATAAATAAATAAATAAATGAACATTTTTTTTTAAAAGTATAAGAAAGAAAGAAAGACCAGGCAGGCCTCCTTTCCTTATCTCTGTCTCTCTGTCTGACTGTCTGATACCCTGGAACTGGTGATGGGCCACCATATAGTTGCTGGTATTTGATCCCAGGTTCTCTGGTAGAGGAGACAATGCTGTTAATTGTTGAGCCCTTTCAGTGGCCCCACACATCTTTAAATTTTTAGAAGTATATGTGAGGCTGTGTTTATGTACATCATATGCAGACCATAAGAGGGATTTAGATTCTCCAGAATATGACACCCTCTTCTGAACTGTCTGAAGACAGCTACAGTGTACTTATATCTAATAAATACATATATAAATAAATAAAAATTTTTAAAATGTATAAGAAAGAAAGAAAAACTAGGCAGTCCTGCAATCCATGTCTGTCTGTGTGTATGTATGTCTGTCAGATCCCCTGGAACTGGAGATGGGCCACAATATAGGTGCTGGTAGTTGATCCCAGGTCCTCTGGAAGAGGAGACAATGCTGTTAATTGTTGAGCCCTTTCAGTGGCCCCACCCATCTTTAAATTTTTAGAAGTATATGTGAGGCTGTGTTTATGTACATCATATGCAGACCATAAGAGGGATATAGATTTTCCAGAATCTGACACCCTCTTCTGGAGAGTCTGAAGACAGCTACAGTGTACATATATCTAATAAATACATAAATAAATAAATGAATAAATGAATAAATAAATAAATAAACATTTTTAAAAAGGATAAGAAAGAAAGAAAAATCAGGCAGGACTGCCATCCTTATCTCAGTCTGTCTGTCTGTCTGTCTGATCCCCTGCAACTTGAGATGGGCCACAATATAGTTGCTGGTAGTTGATCCCACGTTCTCTGGAAGAGGAGACAATGGTGTTAATTGTTGAGCCCTTTCAGTGGGCCCACCCATCTTTAAATTTTTAGAAGTATATGTGAGGCTGTGTTTATGTACATCATATGCAGACCATAAGAGGGATTTAGATTCTCCAGAAGATGACACCCTCTTCTAGAGTGTCTGAAGTCAACTACAGTGTACTTATATCTAATAAATAAATAAATAATTAAATAAATAAATAAATAAATAAACATTTTTTTAAAAGTATAAGAAAGAAAGAAGGACCAGGCAGGCCTCCGTTCCTTATCTCTGTCTCTCTGTCTGACTGTCTGATACCCTGGAACTGGTGATGGGCCACCATATAGTTGCTGGTAGTTTATCCAAGGTTCTCTGGAAGAAGAGGCAATGCTGTTAATTGTTGAGCCATTTCTGGGGCCCCACCCATCTTTAAATTTTTAGAAGAAAATGTGAGGCTGTATTTATGTACATCATATGCAGACCATAAGAGGGATTTAGATTCTCCAGCATCTGACACCCTCTTCTGGAGTGTCTGAAGACAGCAACAGTGTACTTATATCTAATAAATAAATAAATAAATAAATAAATAAATAAATAAATAAATAAACATTTTTTAAAAAGGATAAGAAAGTAAGAAAGACCAGGCAGGCCTGCCGCCCTTATCTCTTTCTGTCTGTCTGTCTGTCTGATCCCCTGGAACTGGAGATGGGCCACCATAGTGTTGCTGGTAGTTTATCCCAGGTTCTCTGGAAGAGGAGACAATGCTGTTAATTGTAAGCCCTTTCAGTGGCCCCACACTTCTTTAAATATTTAGAAGTATATGTGAGGCTGTGTTTATGTACATCATATTCAGATTATAAGAGGATTTAGATTCTCCAGAATCTGACACCCTCTACTGGAGTGTCTGAAGACAGCTACAGTGTACTTATATATAATAAATACATAAATAAATAAAGAAATAAATAAATAAACATTTTTTAAAAAGGATAAGAAAGAAAGTAAGACCAGGCAGGCCTGCCATCCTTATTTCTGTCTGTCTGTCTGTCTGTCTGTCTGTCTGATCCCCTGGAACTGGAGATGGGCCACCATAGTGTTGCTGGTAGTTTATCCCAGGTTCTCTGGAAGAGGAGACAATGCTGTTAATTGTTGAGCCCTTTCAGTGGCCCCACACTTCTTTAAATATTTAGAAGTATATGTGAGGCTGTGTTTATGTACATCATATTCAGATTATAAGAGGATTTAGATTCTCCAGAATCTGACACCCTCTACTGGAGTGTCTGAAGACAGCTACAGTGTACTTATATATAATAAATACATAAATAAATAAAGAAATAAGTAAATAAACATTTTTTAAAAATGATAAGAAAGAAAGTAAAACCAGGCAGGCCTGCCATCCTTATCTCTGTCTGTCTGTCTGTCTGTCTGATCCCCTGGAACTGGAGATGGGCCACCATATAGTTGCTGGTAGTTGATCCAAGGTTCTCTGGAAGAGGAAACAATGCTGTTAATTGTTGAGCCCTTTCAGTGGCCCCACACTTCTTTAAATATTTAGAAGTATATGTGAGGCTGTGTTTATGTACATCATATTCAGATTATAAGAGGATTTAGATTCTCCAGAATCTGACACCCTCTACTGGAGTGTCTGAAGACAGCTACAGTGTACTTTTATATAATAAATACATAAATAAATAAAGAAATAAATAAATAAACATTTTTTAAAAAGGATAAGAAAGAAAGTAAGACCAGGCAGGCCTGCCATCCTTATTTCTGTCTGTCTGTCTGTCTGTCTGTCTGATCCCCTGGAACTGGAGATGGGCCACCATAGTGTTGCTGGTAGTTTATCCCAGGTTCTCTGGAAGAGGAGACAATGCTGTTAATTGTTGAGCCCTTTCAGTGGCCCCACACTTCTTTAAATATTTAGAAGTATATGTGAGGCTGTGTTTATGTACATCATATTCAGATTATAAGAGGATTTAGATTCTCCAGAATCTGACACCCTCTACTGGAGTGTCGGAAGACAGCTACAGTGTACTTATATATAATAAATACATAAATAAATAAAGAAATAAGTAAATAAACATTTTTTAAAAAGGATAAGAAAGAAAGTAAGACCAGGCAGGCCTGCCATCCTTATCTCTGTCTGTCTGTCTGTCTGTCTGATCCCCTGGAACTGGAGATGGGCCACCATATAGTTGCTGGTAGTTGATCCAAGGTTCTCTGGAAGAGGAGACAATGCTGTTAATTGTTGAGCCCTTTCAGTAGCCCCACACTTCTTTAAATATTTAGAAGTATATGTGAGGCTGTGTTTATGTACATCATATGCAGACCATAAGAGGGATTTAGATTCTCCAGCATCTGACACCCTCTTCTGGAGTGTCTGAAGACAGCAACAGTGTACTTATATCTAATAAATAAATAAATAAATGAATAAATAAATAAATAAACATTATTTAAATCAGATAAGAAAGAAAGAAAGACCAGGCAGCCTGCCATCCTTTTCTCTGTCTGTCTGTCTGTCTGTCGTTCTGATCCCCTGGAACTGGAGATGGGCCACCATATAGGTGCTGGTAGTTGATCCCAGGTTCTCTGGAAGAGATGACAATGCTGTTAATTGTTGAGCGCTTTCAGTGGCCCCACCCGTCTTTAAATTTTTAGTACTATATGTGAGGCTGTGTTTATGTACATCATATGCAGACCATAAGAGGGATTTAGATTCTCCAGAATCTGACACCCTCTTCTGGAGTGTCTGAAGACAGCTACAGTGTTCTTATATCTAATAAATACATAAATAAATAAACATTTTTTAAAAAGGATAAGAAAGAAAGAAAGACCAGGCAGGCCTGCCATCCTTATCCTTGTCTGTCTGTCTGTCTGTCTGATCCCCTGGGAGTGGAGATGGGCCACCATATAGTTGCTGTTAGTTGATCCCAGGTTCTCTGGAAGAGGAGACAATGCTGTTAATTGTTGAGCCCTTTCAGTGGCTCCACCTATCTTTAAATTTTTAGAAGTATATATTAGGCTGTGTTTATGTACATCATATGCAGACCATAAGAGGGATTTAGATTCTGCAGAATCTGACACCCTCTTCTGGAGTGTCTGAAGACAACTACAGTGTACTTATATCTAATAAATACATAAATAAAAAAATAAATAAATATATAAATAAATAAAAATTATTTGAAAAGGATAAGAAAGAAAGAAAGACCAGGCAGGCCTGCCCTACTTATCTCTGTCTGTCTCTCTGTCTGTCTGATCCCCTGGAACTGGAGATGGGCCACCATATAGTTGCTGGTAGTTGATCCCAGGTTCTCTGGAAGAAGAGACAATGCTGTTAATTGTTGAGCCCTTTGAGTGGCCCCACCCATCTTGAAATTTTTAGAAGTGTATGTGAATCTGTGTTTATGTCCATCATATGCATACCATAAGAGGGATTTATATTCTCCAGAATCTGACACCCTCTTCTGGAGTGTCTGAAGACAGCTACAGTGTACTTATATCTAATAAATACATACGTAAATAAATAAATAAATAAATAAACATTTTTTTACAAAGATAAGAAAGAGAGAAAGACCAGGCAGGCCTGCCATCCTTATCTCTGTCTGTCTGTCTGATCCCCTGGAACTGGAGATGGGCCACCATATAGTTGCTGGTAGTTGATCCCAGGTTCTCTGGAAGAGGAGACAATGCTGTTAATGTTGAGCCCTTTCAGTGGCCCCACACATCTTTAAATTTTTAGAAGTATATGTGAGGCTGTGTTTATGTACATCATATGCAGACCATAATTGGGATTTAGATTCTCCAGAATCCTACACCCCCTTCTGGAGTGTCTGAAGACAGCTACAGTGTACTTATATCTAATAAATACATAAATAAATAAATAAATAAATAAATAAAGAAAGAAAGAAAGAAAGAAAGAAAGAAAGAAATAAACATTTTTTTAAAAATGATAAGAAAAAAAGAAAGACCAGGCAGGCCTGCCATCCTTATCTCTGTCTGTCTGTCTGTCTGTCTGTCTGTCTGTCTGTCTGTCTGATCTTCTGGAACTGGAGATGGGCCACAATAGTGTCTGATAGTTGATCACAGGTTCTCTGGAAGAGGAGACAATGCTGTTAATTGTTGAGCCCTTTCAGTGGCCCCACACTTCTTTAAATATTTAGAAGTATATGTGAGGCTGTGTTTATGTACATCATATTCAGATTATAAGAGGATTTAGATTCTCCAGAATCTGACACCCTCTACTGGAGTGTCTGAAGACAGCTACAGTGTACTTATATATAATAAATACATAAATAAATAAAGAAATAAATAAATAAACATTTTTAAAAAATGATAAGAAAGAAAGTAAGACCAGGCAGGCCTGCCATCCTTATTTCTGTCTGTCTGTCTGTCTGTCTGTCTGTCTGATCCCCTGGAACTGGAGATGGGCCACCATAGTGTTGCTGGTAGTTTATCCCAGGTTCTCTGGAAGAGGAGACAATGCTGTTAATTGTTGAGCCCTTTCAGTGGCCCCACACTTCTTTAAATATTTAGAAGTATATGTGAGGCTGTGTTTATGTACATCATATTCAGATTATAAGAGGATTTAGATTCTCCAGAATCTGACACCCTCTACTGGAGTGTCGGAAGACAGCTACAGTGTACTTATATATAATAAATACATAAATAAATAAAGAAATAAGTAAATAAACATTTTTTAAAAAGGATAAGAAAGAAAGTAAGACCAGGCAGGCCTGCCATCCTTATCTCTGTCTGTCTGTCTGTCTGTCTGATCCCCTGGAACTGGAGATGGGCCACCATATAGTTGCTGGTAGTTGATCCAAGGTTCTCTGGAAGAGGAGACAATGCTGTTAATTGTTGAGCCCTTTCAGTAGCCCCACACTTCTTTAAATATTTAGAAGTATATGTGAGGCTGTGTTTATGTACATCATATGCAGACCATAAGAGGGATTTAGATTCTCCAGCATCTGACACCCTCTTCTGGAGTGTCTGAAGACAGCAACAGTGTACTTATATCTAATAAATAAATAAATAAATGAATAAATAAATAAATAAACATTATTTAAATCAGATAAGAAAGAAAGAAAGACCAGGCAGCCTGCCATCCTTTTCTCTGTCTGTCTGTCTGTCTGTCGTTCTGATCCCCTGGAACTGGAGATGGGCCACCATATAGGTGCTGGTAGTTGATCCCAGGTTCTCTGGAAGAGATGACAATGCTGTTAATTGTTGAGCGCTTTCAGTGGCCCCACCCGTCTTTAAATTTTTAGTACTATATGTGAGGCTGTGTTTATGTACATCATATGCAGACCATAAGAGGGATTTAGATTCTCCAGAATCTGACACCCTCTTCTGGAGTGTCTGAAGACAGCTACAGTGTTCTTATATCTAATAAATACATAAATAAATAAACATTTTTTAAAAAGGATAAGAAAGAAAGAAAGACCAGGCAGGCCTGCCATCCTTATCCTTGTCTGTCTGTCTGTCTGTCTGATCCCCTGGGAGTGGAGATGGGCCACCATATAGTTGCTGTTAGTTGATCCCAGGTTCTCTGGAAGAGGAGACAATGCTGTTAATTGTTGAGCCCTTTCAGTGGCTCCACCTATCTTTAAATTTTTAGAAGTATATGTTAGGCTGTGTTTATGTACATCATATGCAGACCATAAGAGGGATTTAGATTCTGCAGAATCTGACACCCTCTTCTGGAGTGTCTGAAGACAACTACAGTGTACTTATATCTAATAAATACATAAATAAAAAAATAAATAAATATATAAATAAATAAAAATTATTTGAAAAGGATAAGAAAGAAAGAAAGACCAGGCAGGCCTGCCCTACTTATCTCTGTCTGTCTCTCTGTCTGTCTGATCCCCTGGAACTGGAGATGGGCCACCATATAGTTGCTGGTAGTTGATCCCAGGTTCTCTGGAAGAAGAGACAATGCTGTTAATTGTTGAGCCCTTTGAGTGGCCCCACCCATCTTGAAATTTTTAGAAGTGTATGTGAATCTGTGTTTATGTCCATCATATGCAGACCATAAGAGGGATTTATATTCTCCAGAATCTGACACCCTCTTCTGGAGTGTCTGAAGACAGCTACAGTGTACTTATATCTAATAAATACATACGTAAATAAATAAATAAATAAATAAACATTTTTTTACAAAGATAAGAAAGAGAGAAAGACCAGGCAGGCCTGCCATCCTTATCTCTGTCTGTCTGTCTGATCCCCTGGAACTGGAGATGGGCCACCATATAGTTGCTGGTAGTTGATCCCAGGTTCTCTGGAAGAGGAGACAATGCTGTTAATGTTGAGCCCTTTCAGTGGCCCCACACATCTTTAAATTTTTAGAAGTATATGTGAGGCTGTGTTTATGTACATCATATGCAGACCATAATTGGGATTTAGATTCTCCAGAATCCTACACCCTCTTCTGGAGTGTCTGAAGACAGCTACAGTGTACTTATATCTAATAAATACATAAATAAATAAATAAAGAAAGAAAGAAAGAAAGAAAGAAAGAAAGAAAGAAAGAAAGAAAGAAATAAACATTTTTTTAAAAATGATAAGAAAAAAAGAAAGACCAGGCAGGCCTGCCATCCTTATCTCTGTCTGTCTGTCTGTCTGTCTGTCTGTCTGTCTGTCTGTCTGTCTGATCTTCTGGAACTGGAGATGGGCCACAATAGTGTCTGATAGTTGATCACAGGTTCTCTGGAAGAGGAGACAATGCTGTTAATTGTTGAGCCATTTCAGTGGCCCCATCCATCTTTAAATTTTTAGAAGTATATGTGAGGCTGTGTTTATGTACATCATATGCAGACCATAAGAGGGATTTAGATTCTCCAGAATCTGACACACTCTAATGGAGTGTCTGAAGACAGCTACAGTGTACCTATATCTAATAAATACATAAATAAATAAATAAACATTTCTTAAAAAAATAAGAAAGAAAGAAAGACCAGGCAGGCCTCCATCCTTATCTCTATCTGTGTGTATTTCTGTCTCTCTGTCTGATCCCCTGGAACTGGAGATGGGCCACCATATAGTTGCTGGTAGTTCATCCCAGGTTCTCTGGAAGAGGAGACAATGCTGTTAATTATTGAGCCCTTTCAGTGGCCCCACACATCTTTAAATTTTTAGAAATGTATGTGAGGCTGTGTTTATGTACATCATATGGAGACCATAAGAGGGATTTAGATTCTCCAGAGTCTGACACCCTCTTCTGGAGTGTCTGAAGACAGCTACAGTGTACTTATAAATAATAAATACATAAATAAATAAATAAACATTTTTTTAAAAAGGATAAGAAAGAAAGAAAAACCAGGCAGGCCTGCCATCCTTGACTGTTTGTCTGTCTGTCTGTCTGTCTGATCCCCTAGAACTGGAAATGGGCCACCATATAGTGGCTGGTAGTTGATCCCAGGTTCTCTGGAAGAGGAGACAATGCTGTTAATTGTTGAGCCCGTTCAGTGGCCCCACACATCTTTAAATTTTTAGAAGTATATGTGAGGCTGTGTTTATGTACATCATATGAGGCCCATAAGAGGGATTTAGATTCTCCAGAATCTGACACTCTCTTCTGGAGTGTCTGAAGACAGCTACAGTGTACTTATATCTAATAAATAATTAAATAAATAAATAAATAAATAAATAAACATTTTTAAAAGGGATAAGAAAGAAAGAAAAACCACCAGGCCTGCCATACTTGTCTTTCTGTCTTGCCTAGCCCCTTGCCTAGCCTAGCCTAGCCTAGCCCCTTGCCTAGCCTAGCCTAGCGTCTTGCCTAGCCTAGCCTAGCCCCTTGCCTAGCCTAGCCCTGCCTTGCCTATCCCTGCCTATCCCTGTCTTTAACCAGGCTTGCCTCAAACTCAGAAACTGACTGCCTCTGCCTCCAGAGTGCTCTCATTAAGAGCTCGAGCCACCGCTGACTGTTGGGTTTTCTAAATCTTACATAGGTATGGTCTGTTTCTCAGCTGTGAAACCCTAATTAACACATGTAGTCTGTCCTAGGTCAGCCATAGCTACAGACTGAGGCCTTTTCTAAAACAAAACAAAAGAAAACAAAAAATAGAAATAATAAAATAAATAAATTAAGCAACCACATGATATCTTTTCTTTCTTTCAATGATACTCAGAGCTTGAAGCAGTTCACCCATGAGATCTCAGCTCCGGACATTGAGGCTCTTTCCCTAACAAGTATTATGGCTGAACCTGAGGGCTTCTACTGCTGATTTGTGTCCCCCACTTTAAAAAAATAGTTGTTTTCAAAGGCTGCAGGTTCTTAGCCCTGTTCCTTGTTACAGTTGAGTCACAGCCCTGAAAGTTCAGTGGTAGTTAAAGGCACTGAGAAGGGCTTCCTATAGACATCGAAGACCAAGTCTTTGATATTAAAAAAGTTAATCTGGATTCCCCCACCCCCTGGCATCCTTAGAATTCCTAGAAAGGAAGGCAGGGACCTGGACAGAAGGGTGCAAGGCTACTGCTGTTTGTAAGTGGTAACAGAAAGCTTTCTCTTGTTGGTACCCTACCCCAAGTTACATTGTCACTTCTTTTTCCTAGTTGTTGTTTTGTCGGTTTGTATTCTCAACATAGACCCTTTTCCTTCCTAACCTTGGCTGTCCTGAACCTTACTGTCCTTGAACTCAGTGATTTGCCTGTCTTGCTGGGATGAAACTGTGAGCTACCATCCAGAAGGAAGCACCCTGCTGAGGTTAGATTGGGGTCTCTTCCATTTTCCTCTATGAACATGCATATGGCAGGCCTGTTCTTTCTTTTTTACTTTTCCTTTTCTTTTTAAAGATTTATTTATTTATTATATTTAAGTATGCTGTAGCTATGTTCAGACACTCCAGAAGAGTGTGTCAGATGCTGAAGAATCTAAATCATTCTTATTGTCTGCATATGATGTATATAAACACAGCCTCACATATACTCAAAAAAAAAAAGAATGAAAGATGTGGCTACAGAGAGGACTCAACAATTAAGAGCATTGTCTCCTCTTCCAGAGAACCTGGGCTCAATTACCAGTATATATATATGGTGGCCCATCTCCAGTTCCAGGGGATCTAATACTCTGTTCTGGAGTCTGTGGGCACAGCATACACATGCAAAACATTCTTACACTAAAAATAAAATTGATCATTGAGAGAGAGGAGAAAGAGGGGGTGAGAGAGAGGGGAGGTAATCATAACTCCTGAGGAGTTTGAAGACCTGAGCTTCATCACTCACACAAATAAATAAATGCAAAATATTTTTTATAAATAAACTCTGCCATTGCCCTTTAAAAATTCCTAGAAAACAAGTTTTATGAGCAACAGTTATATTTACTATATCTAAAGGACAGTCATGAGCATATTCTCTAAATAGAAAAAGGCCTATTAGTCTTAGAAATGGAAAAGACAAACCAAGGAAGGTTTACAATTACATAATGAGGCAGCTCAGCCCAGCACTCAGGTTGGAAGTAAGACTCGAGAATAGGATACACCTGAAGGCAGACAGCCATTGCTTTTTGTTTCGGAGGCTGAAAGGATACACCTGAAGACAGCCAATGCTGTGTGTGCTTGATGGTGATCTGGTAATTTTTTTTTTTAATTTTTAAAAACTTTAACACTTTTTATAAAACTTTTATAAAAACTTTTTATTCTCCTTGGTTTCTTTCTTTCTTTCTTTCTTTCTTTCTTTCTTTCTTTCTTTCTTTCTTTCTTTCTTTCTTTCTTTCTTTCTTTTTTCAGGTTTTCTCACCATATTGCAGGTACTACAAGTTTGATTTTCTTATTTTTTGACTGTTTCAGGGTTTCTAACCATATTGCAGGTCCTACTGTGTGATTTTATCATTTTTCGACTTTTTCAGGGTTTCTCATCATATTCCAATTCCTAGAGTGTGATTTTCTCATTTTTCGACTTTTTCAGGGATTCTCACCATATTGCAGGTCCTAAAAGTGTGAATTTCTTATTTTTCGACTTTTGCAGGGTTTCTCACCATGTTCCAGCTACTACAGTGTATTTTTCTCATTTTTAAAAATTTTCACGGTCTCTCATCTTATTCAAAGTCGAACAGTGTGATTTTCTCATTTTTCGACTTTTTCAGGGTTTCTCACCATATTCCAGGTCCTACTGCATGATTTTCTCATTTTTCGACTTTTTCAGGGTTTCTCACCATATTCCAAGTCGTACAGTGTGATTTTCTCATTTTTTGACTTTTTCAGGGTTTCTCATCATATTCCAAGTCCTACAGTGTTATTTTCTCATTTTTCAACTTTTTCAGGGTTTCTCACCATATTGCAGGTCCTACTGTGTGATTTTCTCATTTTTTGACTTTTTCAGGGTTTCTCACCATATTCCAGGTCCTACTGCATGATTTTCTCATTTTTCGACTTTTTCAGGGTTTCTTACCATATTCCAAGTCCTACAGTGTGATTTTCTCATTTTTCGATTTTTTAGGGTTTCTCATCATATTCCAAGTCCTACAGTGTGATTTTCTCATTTTTCAACTTTTTCAGGGTTTCTCACCATATTGCAGGTCCTACTGTGTGATTTTCTCATTTTTTGACTTTTTCAGGGTTTCTCACCATATTGCAGGTCCTACTGTGTGATTTTCTCATTTTTTGACTTTTTCAGGGTTTCTCACCATATTCCAGGTCCTACTGCATGATTTTCTCATTTTTCGACTTTTTCAGGGTTTCTCACCATATTCCAAGTCGTACAGTGTGATTTTCTCATTTTTTGACTTTTTCAGGGTTTCTCATCATATTCCAAGTCCTACAGTGTGATTTTCTCATTTTTCAACTTTTTCAGGGTTTCTCACCATATTGCAGGTCCTACTGTGTGATTTTCTCATTTTTTGACTTTTTCAGGGTTTCTCACCATATTCCAGGTCCTACTGCATGATTTTCTCATTTTTCGACTTTTTCAGGGTTTCTCACCATATTCCAAGTCGTACAGTGTGATTTTCTCATTTTTTGACTTTTTCAGGGTTTCTCATATTATTCCATGTCCTAGAGTGTTAATTTTCTAATTTGTCGACTCTTTCAGAGTTTCTCCACTTATTCCATGTATTACAGTGTGATTTTTCTCAGTTTTGGACTTTTTCAGGGTTTCTCACCTTATTCCAGGACCTACAGTTTGATTTTCTCATTTTTTGACTTTTTCAGGGTTTCTCACCATATTCCAGGTCCTACAGTGTGATTTTCTCATTTTTTTACTTTTTCAGGGTTTCTCATCATATTCCAAGTCCTAGAGTGTGTTTTTCTCTTTTTTTGACTTTTTCAGGGTTTCTCACCATATTCCAGGTCCTACAGTGTGATTTTCTCATTTTAAGACTTTTTCAGGGTTTCTCACCATATTCCAGGTCCTACTGCATGATTTTCTCATTTTTCGACTTTTTCAGGGTTCCTCACCATATTCCAAGTCCTACAGTGTGATTTTCTCATTTTTCGACTTTTTTAGGGTTTCTCATCATATTCCAAGTCCTACAGTGTGATTTTCTCATTTTTTGACTTTTTCAGGGTTTCTCATCTTATTCCATGTCCTAGAGTGTTATTTTTCTAATTTGTTGACTCTTTCAGAGTTTCTCCACTTACTCCATGTATTACAGTGTGATTTTTCTCATTTTTTTACTTTTTCAGGGTTTCTCACCATATTCCAGGTCCTACAGTGTGATTTTCTCATTTTAAGCCTTTTTCAGTGTTTCTCACCAAATTGCTGCTCCTAATGCGTGATTTTTTTCTTTTTTCGACTTTTTCAGTTTTTCTCACCATATTCCAACCCTACAGCTTGATTTTCTCATTTTTTGACTTTTATGGGTTTCTCATCATATTCCAAGTCCTAAAGTGTGATTTTCTCATTTTTTGACTTTTTCAGTGTTTCTCACCATATTCCAGGTCCTACAGTGTGATTTTCTCATTTTAAGACTTTTTCAGGGTTTCTAACCATATTGGAGGTAAAACAAGTGTGAGTTTCTTATTTTTCGAATTTATCAGGTTTTCTCACCATATTCCAGCTCCTACAGTGTATTTTTCTCATTTTTAGACTTTTTCACGTTTTCTCACAATATTCCTGGTCCTACAGCGTGATTTTCTCATTTTTCGACTTTTTCAGGGTTTCTCACCATATTCCAAGTCGTACAGTGTGATTTTCTCATTTTTTGACTTTTCGGGGTTTCTCATCTTATTCCAAGTCCTAGAGTGTGATTTTTCTAATTTTTTGACTTCTTCAGATTATATCACCATTATCCATATACTACAGTGTGATTTTTCTCATTTTTCGACTTTTTCAGTGTTTCTCACCATATTCCAGCTCCTACAGTGTATTTCTCTCATTTTTTGACTTTTTCATGATTTCTCATTTTATTCCAAGTCCTACAGTGTGATTTTCTCATTTTTCGAATTTTTCAGGGTTTCTCACCATATTGCAGGTACTACAAGTTTGAATTTCTTATTTTTCGACTGTTTCAGGGTTTCTCACCATATTGCAGGTCCTACTGTGTGATTTTCTCCTTTTTCGACTTTTTCAGGGTTTCTCATCATATTCCAAGTCCTAGAGTGTGATTTTCTCATTTTTTGAGTTTTTCAGGGATTCTCACCATATTGCAGGTCCTACAAGTGTGAATTTCTTATTTTTCGACTTTTGCAGGGTTTCTCACCATGTTCCATCTACTACAGTGTATTTTTCTCATTTTTTAAAATTTTCACGGTTTCTCATCTTATTCCAAGTCGAACAGTGTGATTTTCTCATTTTTCGACTTTTTCAGGGTTTCTCACCATATTGCAGGTACTACAAGTTTGATTTTCTTATTTTTCAAATATTTCAGGGTTTCTCACCATATTCCAGGTCCTACTGTGTGATTTTCTCATGTTAAGACTTTTTCAGTGTTTCTCACCATATTCTAGGTACTACAGTGTGATTTTCTCATTTTTTGACTTTTTCAGGTTTTCTCATCCTATTCCAAGTCCTAGAGTGTGATTTTCTCTTTTTCGGACTTTTTCAGGGTTTCTCAAAAAATATTCCAGGTCCTACAGTGTTATTTTCTCTTTTTTTTTGACTTTTTCAGAGTTTATCACCATATTCCAGGTCCTAATGTGTGATTTTCTCATTTTTAGACATTTTCAGTGTTTCTGACCATATTCCAGGTCCTACAGTATGATTGTTCTCATGTTAAGACTTTTTCAGTGTTTCTCACCATATTCCAGGTCCTACTGCATATTTTGCTCATTTTTTACTTTTTCAGGGTTTCTCACCATATTCCAAGTCCTATATGGTGATTTTCTCATTTTTTGACTTTTTCAGGGTTTCTCATCTTACTCCAAGTCCTACAGTGTGATTTTCTCATTTTTTGACTTTTATGGGTTTCTCACCATATTGCAGGTCCTACAAGTGTGAATTTCTTATTGTTGGACTTTTTCAGGGTTTCTCACCATATTCCAGCTCCTACAGTGTATTTTTGTCATT
>NW_028227612.1:56100-107779 GCF_978045245.1 Mus caroli
ACTCTAGGACTTGGAATAGGATGAGAAAACCTGAAAAAGTCAAAAAATGAGAAAATCACACTGTAGTACCTAGAATATGGTGAGAAACACTGAAAAAGTCTTAACATGAGAAAATCACACAGTAGGACCTGGAATATGGTGAGAAACCCTGAAATATTTGAAAAATAAGAAAATCAAACTTGTAGTACCTGCAATATGGTGAGAAACCCTGAAAAAGTCGAAAAATGAGAAAATCACACTGTTCGACTTGGAATAAGATGAGAAACCGTGAAAATTTTAAAAAATGAGAAAAATACACTGTAGTAGATGGAACATGGTGAGAAACCCTGCAAAAGTCGAAAAATAAGAAATTCACACTTGTAGGACCTGCAATATGGTGAGAATCCCTGAAAAACTCGAAAAATGAGAAAATCACACTCTAGGACTTGGAATATGATGAGAAACCCTGAAAAAGTCGAAAAAGGAGAAAATCACACAGTAGGACCTGCAATATGGTGAGAAACCCTGAAACAGTCGAAAAATAAGAAATTCAAACTTGTAGTACCTGCAATATGGTGAGAAACCCTGAAAAATTCGAAAAATGAGAAAATCACACTGTAGGACTTGGAATAAGATGAGAAATCATGAAAAAGTCAAAAAATGAGAGAAATACACTGTAGGAGCTGGAATATGGTGAGAAACACTGAAAAAGTCGAAAAATGAGAAAAATCACACTGTAGTATATGGATAATGGTGATATAATCTGAAGAAGTCAAAAATTAGAAAAATCACACTCTAGGACTTGGAATAAGATGAGAAACCCCGAAAAGTCAAAAAATGAGAAAATCACACTGTACGACTTGGAATATGGTGAGAAACCCTGAAAAAGTCGAAAAATGAGAAAATCACGCTGTAGGACCAGGAATATTGTGAGAAAACGTGAAAAAGTCTAAAAATGAGAAAAATACACTGTAGGAGCTGGAATATGGTGAGAAAACCTGATAAATTCGAAAAATAAGAAACTCACACTTGTTTTACCTCCAATATGGTTAGAAACCCTGAAAAAGTCTTAAAATGAGAAAATCACACTGTAGGACCTGGAATATGGTGAGAAACACTGAAAAAGTCAAAAAATGAGAAAATCACACTTTAGGACTTGGAATATGATGAGAAACCCATAAAAGTCAAAAAATGAGAAAATCAAGCTGTAGGGTTGGAATATGGTGAGAAAAACTGAAAAAGTCGAAAAAAGAAAAAAATCACGCATTAGGAGCAGCAATTTGGTGAGAAACACTGAAAAAGGCTTAAAATGAGAAAATCACACTGTAGGACCTGGAATATGGTGAGAAACCCTGAAAAAGTAAAAAAATGAGAAAAATCACACTGTAATACATGGAGTAAGTGGAGAAACTCTGAAAGAGTCAACAAATTAGAAAAATAACACTCTAGGACATGGAATAAGATGAGAAACCCTGAAAAAGTCAAAAAATGAGAAAATCACACTGTAGGACTTGGAATATGATGAGAAACCCTAAAAAAGTCGAAAAATGAGAAAATCACACTGTAGGACTTGGAATATGGTGAGGAACCCTGAAAAAGTCGAAAAATGAGAAAATCATGCAGTAGGACCTGGAATATGGTGAGAAACCCTGAAAAAGTCTTAAAATGAGAAAATCACACTGTAGGACCTGGAATATGGTGAGAAACCCTGAAAAAGTCAAAAAAAGAGAAAAACACACTCTAGGACTTGGAATATGATGAGAAACCCTGAAAAAGTAAAAAAATGAGAAAATCACACTGTAGGACCTGGAATATGGTGAGAAACCCTGAAAAAGTCAAAAAATGAGAAAATCAAACTGTAGGTCCTGGAATAAGGTGAGAAACCCTGAAAAAGTCCAAAACTGAGAAAAATCACACTGTAATACATGGAATAAGTGGAGAAACTCTGAAAGAGTCGACAAATTAGAAAAATAACACTCTAGGACATGGAATAATATGAGAAACCCTGAAAAAGTCAAAAAATGAGAAAATCACACTGTACGACTTGGAATATGGTGAGAAACCCTGAAAAAGTCGAAAAATGAGAAAATCATGCAGTAGGACCTGGAATATGGTGAGAAACCCTGAAAAAGTCAAAAAATGAGAAAATCACACAGTAGGACCTGCAATATGGTGAGAAACCCTGAAAAAGTTGAAAAATGAGAAAATCACACTGTAGGACTTGGAATATGATGAGAAACCCTGAAAAAGTCAAAAAATGAGAAAATCACACTGTACGACTTGGAATATGGTGAGAAACCCTGAAAAAGTCGAAAAATGAGAAAATCATGCAGTAGGACCTGGAATATGGTGAGAAACCCTGAAAAAGTCAAAAAATGAGAAAATCACACAGTAGGACCTGCAATATGGTGAGAAACCCTGAAAAAGTCAAAAAATGAGAAAATCACACAGTAGGACCTGCAATATGGTGAGAAACCCTGAAAAAGTTGAAAAATGAGAAAATCACACTGTAGGACTTGGAATATGATGAGAAACCCTAAAAAATCGAAAAATCAGAAAATCACACTGTAGGACTTGGAATATGGTAAGAAACCCTGAAAAAGTCGAAAAATGAGAAAATCATGCAGTAGGACCTGGAATATGGTGAGAAACCCTGAAAAAGTCAAAAAATGAGAAAATCACACAGTAGGACCTGCAATATGGTGAGAAACCCTGAAAAAGTTGAAAAATGAGAAAATAACACTGTAGGACTTGGAATATGATGAGAAACCCTGAAAAAGTCAAAAAATGAGAAAATCACACTGTACGACTTGGAATATGGTGAGAAACCCTGAAAAAGTCGAAAAATGAGAAAATCATGCAGTAGGACCTGGAATATGGTGAGAAACCCTGAAAAAGTCGAAAAATGAGAAAATCACACTGTTCGACTTTGAATAAGATGAGAGACCGTGAAAATTTTTAAAAATGAGAAAAATACACTGTAGTAGCTGGAACATGGTGAGAAACCCTGCAAAAGTCGAAAAATAAGAAATTCACACTTTTAGGACCTGCAATATGGTGAGAATCCCTGAAAAAGTCGAAAAATGAGAAAATCACACTCTAGGAATTGGAATATGATGAGAAACCCTGAAAAAGTCGAAAAATGATAAAATCACACAGTAGGACCTGCAATATGGTGAGAAACCCTGAAACAGTCAAAAAATAAGAAAATCAAACTTGTAGTACCTGCAATATGGTGAGAAAACCTGAAAAAAGAAAGAAAGAAAGAAAGAAAGAAAGAAAGAAAGAAAGAAAGAAAGAAAGAAAGAAAGAAAGAAAGAAACCAAGGAGAATAAAAAGTTTTTATAAAAGTTTTATAAAAAGTGTTAAAGTTTTTAAAAATTAAAAAAAAAAATTACCAGATCACCATCAAGCACACACAGCATTGGCTGTCTTCAGGTGTATCCTTTCAGCCTCCCAAACAAAAAGCAATGGCTGTCTGTCTTCAGGTGTATCCTATTCTCGAGTCTTACTTCCAACCTGAGTGCTGGGCTGAGCTGCCTCATTATGTAATTGTAAACCTTCCTTGGTTTGTCTTTTCCATTTCTAAGACTAACAGGCCTTTTTCTATTTAGAGAATATGCTCATGACTGTCCTTTAGATATAGTAAATATAACTGTTGCTCATAAAACTTGTTTTCTAGGAATTTTTAAAGGGCAATGGCAGAGTTTATTTATAAAAAATATTTTGCATTTATTTATTTGTGTGAGTGATGAAGCTCAGGTCTTCAAACTCCTCAGGAGTTATGATTACCTCCCCTCTCTCTCACCCCCTCTTTCTCCTCTCTCTCAATGATCAATTTTATTTTTAGTGTAAGAATGTTTTGCATGTGTATGCTGTGCCCACAGACTCCAGAACAGAGTATTAGATCCCCTGGAACTGGAGATGGGCCACCATATATATATACTGGTAATTGAGCCCAGGTTCTCTGGAAGAGGAGACAATGCTCTTAATTGTTGAGTCCTCTCTGTAGCCACATCTTTCATTCTTTTTTTTTTTTTTTGAGTATATGTGAGGCTGTGTTTATATACATCATATGCAGACAATAAGAATGATTTAGATTCTTCAGCATCTGACACACTCTTCTGGAGTGTCTGAACATAGCTACAGCATACTTAAATATAATAAATAAATAAATCTTTAAAAAGAAAAGGAAAAGTAAAAAAGAAAGAACAGGCCTGCCATATGCATGTTCATAGAGGAAAATGGAAGAGACCCCAATCTAACCTCAGCAGGGTGCTTCCTTCTGGATGGTAGCTCACAGTTTCATCCCAGCAAGACAGGCAAATCACTGAGTTCAAGGACAGTAAGGTTCAGGACAGCCAAGGTTAGGAAGGAAAAGGGTCTATGTTGAGAATACAAACCGACAAAACAACAACTAGGAAAAAGAAGTGACAATGTAACTTGGGGTAGATTACCAACAAGAGAAAGCTTTCTGTTACCACTTACAAACAGCAGTAGCCTTGCACCCTTCTGTCCAGGTCCCTGCCTTCCTTTCTAGGAATTCTAAGGATGCCAGGGGGTGGGGGAATCCAGATTAACTTTTTTAATATCAAAGACTTGGTCTTCGATGTCTATAGGAAGCCCTTCTCAGTGCCTTTAACTACCACTGAACTTTCAGGGCTGTGACTCAACTGTAACAAGGAACAGGGCTAAGAACCTGCAGCCTTTGAAAACAACTATTTTTTTAAAGTGGGGGACACAAATCAGCAGTAGAAGCCCTCAGGTTCAGCCATAATACTTGTTAGGGAAAGAGCCTCAATGTCCGGAGCTGAGATCTCATGGGTGAACTGCTTCAAGCTCTGAGTATCATTGAAAGAAAGAAAAGATATCATGTGGTTGCTTAATTTATTTATTTTATTATTTCTATTTTTTGTTTTCTTTTGTTTTGTTTTAGAAAAGGCCTCAGTCTGTAGCTATGGCTGACCTAGGACAGACTACATGTGTTAATTAGGGTTTCACAGCTGAGAAACAGACCATACCTATGTAAGATTTAGAAAACCCAACAGTCAGCGGTGGCTCGAGCTCTTAATGAGAGCACTCTGGAGGCAGAGGCAGTCAGTTTCTGAGTTTGAGGCAAGCCTGGTTAAAGACAGGGATAGGCAGGGATAGGCAAGGCAGGGCTAGGCTAGGCAAGGGGCTAGGCTAGGCTAGGCAAGACGCTAGGCTAGGCTAGGCAAGGGGCTAGGCTAGGCTAGGCTAGGCAAGGGGCTAGGCAAGACAGAAAGACAAGTATGGCAGGCCTGGTGGTTTTTCTTTCTTTCTTATCCCTTTTAAAAATGTTTATTTATTTATTTATTTATTTATTTATTTATTTATTTAATTATTTATTAGATATAAGTACACTGTAGCTGTCTTCAGACACTCCAGAAGAGAGTGTCAGATTCTGGAGAATCTAAATCCCTCTTATGGGCCTCATATGATGTACATAAACACAGCCTCACATATACTTCTAAAAATTTAAAGATGTGTGGGGCCACTGAACGGGCTCAACAATTAACAGCATTGTCTCCTCTTCCAGAGAACCTGGGATCAACTACCAGCCACTATATGGTGGCCCATTTCCAGTTCTAGGGGATCAGACAGACAGACAGACAGACAAACAGTCAAGGATGGCAGGCCTGCCTGGTTTTTCTTTCTTTCTTATCCTTTTTAAAAAAATGTTTATTTATTTATTTATGTATTTATTATTTATAAGTACACTGTAGCTGTCTTCAGACACTCCAGAAGAGGGTGTCAGACTCTGGAGAATCTAAATCCCTCTTATGGTCTCCATATGATGTACATAAACACAGCCTCACATACATTTCTAAAAATTTAAAGATGTGTGGGGCCACTGAAAGGGCTCAATAATTAACAGCATTGTCTCCTCTTCCAGAGAACCTGGGATGAACTACCAGCAACTATATGGTGGCCCATCTCCAGTTCCAGGGGATCAGACAGAGAGACAGAAATACACACAGATAGAGATAAGGATGGAGGCCTGCCTGGTCTTTCTTTCTTTCTTATTTTTTTAAGAAATGTTTATTTATTTATTTATGTATTTATTAGATATAGGTACACTGTAGCTGTCTTCAGACACTCCATTAGAGTGTGTCAGATTCTGGAGAATCTAAATCCCTCTTATGGTCTGCATATGATGTACATAAACACAGCCTCACATATACTTCTAAAAATTTAAAGATGGATGGGGCCACTGAAATGGCTCAACAATTAACAACATTGTCTCCTCTTCCAGAGAACCTGTGATCAACTATCAGACACTATTGTGGCCCATCTCCAGTTCCAGAAGATCAGACAGACAGACAGACAGACAGACAGACAGACAGACAGACAGACAGAGATAAGGATGGCAGGCCTGCCTGGTCTTTCTTTTTTTCTTATCATTTTTAAAAAAATGTTTATTTCTTTCTTTCTTTCTTTCTTTCTTTCTTTCTTTCTTTATTTATTTATTTATTTATTTATTTATGTATTTATTAGATATAAGTACACTGTAGCTGTCTTCAGACACTCCAGAAGAGGGTGTAGGATTCTGGAGAATCTAAATCCCAATTATGGTCTGCATATGATGTACATAAACACAGCCTCACATATACTTCTAAAAATTTAAAGATGTGTGGGGCCACTGAAAGGGCTCAACATTAACAGCATTGTCTCCTCTTCCAGAGAACCTGGGATCAACTACCAGCAACTATATGGTGGCCCATCTCCAGTTCCAGGGGATCAGACAGACAGACAGAGATAAGGATGGCAGGCCTGCCTGGTCTTTCTCTCTTTCTTATCTTTGTAAAAAAATGTTTATTTATTTATTTATTTATTTACGTATGTATTTATTAGATATAAGTACACTGTAGCTGTCTTCAGACACTCCAGAAGAGGGTGTCAGATTCTGGAGAATATAAATCCCTCTTATGGTCTGCATATGATGGACATAAACACAGATTCACATACACTTCTAAAAATTTCAAGATGGGTGGGGCCACTCAAAGGGCTCAACAATTAACAGCATTGTCTCTTCTTCCAGAGAACCTGGGATCAACTACCAGCAACTATATGGTGGCCCATCTCCAGTTCCAGGGGATCAGACAGAAAGAGAGACAGACAGAGATAAGTAGGGCAGGCCTGCCTGGTCTTTCTTTCTTTCTTATCCTTTTCAAATAATTTTTATTTATTTATATATTTATTTATTTTTTTATTTATGTATTTATTAGATATAAGTACACTGTAGTTGTCTTCAGACACTCCAGAAGAGGGTGTCAGATTCTGCAGAATCTAAATCCCTCTTATGGTCTGCATATGATGTACATAAACACAGCCTAACATATACTTCTAAAAATTTAAAGATAGGTGGAGCCACTGAAAGGGCTCAACAATTAACAGCATTGTCTCCTCTTCCAGAGAACCTGGGATCAACTAACAGCAACTATATGGTGGCCCATCTCCACTCCCAGGGGATCAGACAGACAGACAGACAGACAAGGATAAGGATGGCAGGCCTGCCTGGTCTTTCTTTCTTTCTTATCCTTTTTAAAAAATGTTTATTTATTTATGTATTTATTAGATATAAGAACACTGTAGCTGTCTTCAGGCACTCCAGAAGAGGGTGTCAGATTCTGGAGAATCTAAATCCCTCTTATGGTCTGCATATGATGTACATAAACACAGCCTCACATATAGTACTAAAAATTTAAAGACGGGTGGGGCCACTGAAAGCGCTCAACAATTAACAGCATTGTCATCTCTTCCAGAGAACCTGGGATCAACTACCAGCACCTATATGGTGGCCCATCTCCAGTTCCAGGGGATCAGAACGACAGACAGACAGACAGACAGAGAAAAGGATGGCAGGCTGCCTGGTCTTTCTTTCTTTCTTATCTGATTTAAATAATGTTTATTTATTTATTTATTCATTTATTTATTTATTTATTAGATATAAGTACACTGTTGCTGTCTTCAGACACTCCAGAAGAGGGTGTCAGATGCTGGAGAATCTAAATCCCTCTTATGGTCTGCATATGATGTACATAAACACAGCCTCACATATACTTCTAAATATTTAAAGAAGTGTGGGGCTACTGAAAGGGCTCAACAATTAACAGCATTGTCTCCTCTTCCAGAGAACCTTGGATCAACTACCAGCAACTATATGGTGGCCCATCTCCAGTTCCAGGGGATCAGACAGACAGACAGACCGACAGAGATAAGGATGGCAGGCCTGCCTGGTCTTACTTTCTTTCTTATCCTTTTTAAAAAATGTTTATTTACTTATTTCTTTATTTATTTATGTATTTATTATATATAAGTACACTGTAGCTGTCTTCCGACACTCCAGTAGAGGGTGTCAGATTCTGGAGAATCTAAATCCTCTTATAATCTGAATATGATGTACATAAACACAGCCTCACATATACTTCTAAATATTTAAAGAAGTGTGGGTCCACTGAAAGGGCTCAACAATTAACAGCATTGTCTCCTCTTCCAGAGAACCTGGGATAAACTACCAGCAACACTATGGTGGCCCATCTCCAGTTCCAGGGGATCAGACAGACAGACAGACAGACAGACAGAAATAAGGATGGCAGGCCTGCCTGGTCTTACTTTCTTTCTTATCCTTTTTAAAAAATGTTTATTTATTTATTTCTTTATTTATTTATGTATTTATTATATATAAGTACACTGTAGCTGTCTTCAGACACTCCAGTAGAGGGTGTCAGATTCTGGAGAATCTAAATCCTCTTATAATCTGAATATGATGTACATAAACACAGCCTCACATATACTTCTAAATATTTAAAGAAGTGTGGGGCCACTGAAAGGGCTCAACAATTAACAGCATTGTTTCCTCTTCCAGAGAACCTTGGATCAACTACCAGCAACTATATGGTGGCCCATCTCCAGTTCCAGGGGATCAGACAGACAGACAGACAGACAGAGATAAGGATGGCAGGCCTGCCTGGTTTTACTTTCTTTCTTATCATTTTTAAAAAATGTTTATTTACTTATTTCTTTATTTATTTATGTATTTATTATATATAAGTACACTGTAGCTGTCTTCAGACACTCCAGTAGAGGGTGTCAGATTCTGGAGAATCTAAATCCTCTTATAATCTGAATATGATGTACATAAACACAGCCTCACATATACTTCTAAATATTTAAAGAAGTGTGGGGCCACTGAAAGGGCTCAACAATTAACAGCATTGTCTCCTCTTCCAGAGAACCTGGGATAAACTACCAGCAACACTATGGTGGCCCATCTCCAGTTCCAGGGGATCAGACAGACAGACAGACAGACAGACAGACAGAAATAAGGATGGCAGGCCTGCCTGGTCTTACTTTCTTTCTTATCCTTTTTAAAAAATGTTTATTTATTTATTTCTTTATTTATTTATGTATTTATTATATATAAGTACACTGTAGCTGTCTTCAGACACTCCAGTAGAGGGTGTCAGATTCTGGAGAATCTAAATCCTCTTATAATCTGAATATGATGTACATAAACACAGCCTCACATATACTTCTAAATATTTAAAGAAGTGTGGGGCCACTGAAAGGGCTCAACAATTAACAGCATTGTCTCCTCTTCCAGAGAACCTGGGATAAACTACCAGCAACACTATGGTGGCCCATCTCCAGTTCCAGGGGATCAGACAGACAGACAGACAGACAGAGATAAGGGCGGCAGGCCTGCCTGGTCTTTCTTACTTTCTTATCCTTTTTAAAAAATGTTTATTTATTTATTTATTTATTTATTTATTTATTTATTTATTTATTTATTAGATATAAGTACACTGTTGCTGTCTTCAGACACTCCAGAAGAGGGTGTCAGATGCTGGAGAATCTAAATCCCTCTTATGGTCTGCATATGATGTACATAAACACAGCCTCACATTTTCTTCTAAAAATTTAAAGATGGGTGGGGCCCCAGAAATGGCTCAACAATTAACAGCATTGCCTCTTCTTCCAGAGAACCTTGGATAAACTACCAGCAACTATATGGTGGCCCATCACCAGTTCCAGGGTATCAGACAGTCAGACAGAGAGACAGAGATAAGGAACGGAGGCCTGCCTGGTCCTTCTTTCTTTCTTATACTTTTAAAAAAATGTTTATTTATTTATTTATTTATTTAATTATTTATTTATTTATTAGATATAAGTACACTGTAGTTGACTTCAGACACTCTAGAAGAGGGTGTCATCTTCTGGAGAATCTAAATCCCTCTTATGGTCTGCATATGATGTACATAAACACAGCCTCACATATACTTCTAAAAATTTAAAGATGGGTGGGCCCACTGAAAGGGCTCAACAATTAACACCATTGTCTCCTCTTCCAGAGAACGTGGGATCAACTACCAGCAACTATATTGTGGCCCATCTCAAGTTGCAGGGGATCAGACAGACAGACAGACAGACTGAGATAAGGATGGCAGTCCTGCCTGATTTTTCTTTCTTTCTTATCCTTTTTAAAAATGTTTATTTATTTATTTATTCATTTATTCATTTATTTATTTATGTATTTATTAGATATATGTACACTGTAGCTGTCTTCAGACTCTCCAGAAGAGGGTGTCAGATTCTGGAAAATCTATATCCCTCTTATGGTCTGCATATGATGTACATAAACACAGCCTCACATATACTTCTAAAAATTTAAAGATGGGTGGGGCCACTGAAAGGGCTCAACAATTAACAGCATTGTCTCCTCTTCCAGAGGACCTGGGATCAACGACCAGCAACTATATTGTGGCCCATCTCCAGTTCCAGGGGATCTGACAGACATACATACACACAGACAGACATGGATTGCAGGACTGCCTAGTTTTTCTTTCTTTCTTATACATTTTAAAAATTTTTATTTATTTATATATGTATTTATTAGATATAAGTACACTGTAGCTGTCTTCAGACAGTTCAGAAGAGGGTGTCATATTCTGGAGAATCTAAATCCCTCTTATGGTCTGCATATGATGTACATAAACACAGCCTCACATATACTTCTAAAAATTTAAAGATGTGTGGGGCCACTGAAACGGCTCAACAATTAACAGCATTGTCTCCTCTACCAGAGAACCTGGGATCAAATACCAGCAACTATATGGTGGCCCATCACCAGTTCCAGGGTATCAGACAGTCAGACAGAGAGACAGAGATAAGGAAAGGAGGCCTGCCTGGTCTTTCTTTCTTTCTTATACTTTTAAAAAAAATGTTCATTTATTTATTTATTTATTTATTTATTTATTTATTTATTAGATATAAGTACACTGTAGCTGACTTCAGACACTCTAGAAGAGGGTGTCATCTTCTGGAGAATCTAAATCCCTCTTATGGTCTGCATATGATGTACATAAACACAGCCTCACATTTTCTTCTAAAAATTTAAAGATGGGTGGGGCCCCAGAAATGGCTCAACAATTAACAGCATTGCCTCTTCTTCCAGAGAACCTTGGATAAACTACCAGCAACTATATGGTTGCCCATCACCAGTTCCAGGGTATCAGACAGTCAGACAGAGAGACAGAGATAAGGAACGGAGGCCTGCCTGGTCTTTCTTTCTTTCTTATACTTTTAAAAAAATGTTTATTTATTTATTTATTTATTTATTTATTTATTTATTTATTTATTTATTTATTAGATATAAGTACACTGTAGCTGACTTCAGACACTCTAGAAGAGGGTGTCATCTTCTGGAGAATCTAAATCACTCTTATGGTCTGCATATGATGTACATAAACACAGCCTCACATATACTTCTAAAAATTTAAAGATGGGTGGGCCCACTGAAAGGGCTCAACAATTAACAGCATTGTCTCCTCTTCCAGAGAACGTGGGATCAACTACCAGCAACTATATGGTGGCCCATCTCAAGTTGCAGGGGATCAGACAGACAGACAGACAGACAGAGATAAGGTTGGCAGTCCTGCCTGATTTTTCTTTCTTTCTTATCCTTTTTAAAAAATGTTTATTTATTTACTTATGTATTTATTAGATATAAGTACACTGTCGCTGTCTTCAGACACTCGAGAACAGGGTGTCAGATTCTGGAGAATATAAATCCCTCTTATGGTCTGCATATGATGGACATAATCACAGATTCACATACACTTCTAAAAATTTAAAGATGGGTGGGGCCACTGAAAGGGCTCAACAATTAACAGCATTGTCTCTTCTTCCAGATAACCTGGGATCAACTACCAGCAACTATATGGTGGCCCATCTCAAGTTCCAGGGGATCAGACAGACAGACAGACAGACAGACAGAGATAAGGATGGCAGGCCTGCCTGGTCTTACTTTCTTTCTTATCCTTTTTAAAAAACGTTTATTTATTTATTTCTTTATTTATTTATGTATTTATTATATATAAATACACTGTAGCTGTCTTCAGACACTCCAGTAGTGGGTGTCAGATTCTGGAGAATATAAATCCTCTTATAGTCTGAATATGATGTACATAAACACAGCCTCACATATACTTCTAAATATTTAATTAAGTGTGGGGCCACTGAAAGGGCTCAACAATTAACAGCATTGTCTCCTCTTCCAGAGAACCTTGGATCAACTACCAGCAACTATATGGTGGCCCATCTCTAGTTCCCGGGGATCAGATAGACAGACAGACAGACAGACAGAGATATGGATGGCAGGCCTGCCTGGTCTTTCTTTCTTTCTTATCCTTTTTAAAAAATGTTTATTTATTTATGTATTTATTAGATATAAGAACACTGTAGCTGTCTTCAGACACTCCAGAAGAGGGTGTCATATTCTGGAGAATCTAAATCCCTCTTATGGTCTGCATATGATGTACATAAACACAGCCTCACATATAGTACTAAAAATTTAACGATGGGTGGGCCACTGAAAGCGCTCAACAATTAACAGCATTGTCTCCTCTTCCAGAGAACCTGGGAGCAACTACCAGCACCTATATGGTGGCCCATCTCCAGTTCCAGGGGATCAGAACGACAGACAGACAGACAGACAGAGATAAGGATGGCAGGCCTGCCTGGTCTTTCTTTCTTTCTTATCTGGTTTAAATAATGTTTATTTATTTATTTATTTATTTATGTATTTATTAGATATAAGTACACTGTAGCTGTCTTCAGACACTCCAGAAGAGGGTGTCAGATTCTGATGAATCTAAATCCCTCTTCTGGTCTGCATATGATGTACATAAACACAGCCTCAAATACACTTCTAAAAATTTAAAGATGGGTAGGGCCACTGATAGGGCTCAACAATTATCACTATTGTCTCCTCTTCCAGAGAACCTGGGATCAACTACCAGCAACTATATAGTAGCCCATCTCCAGGTCCAGGGGATCAGACAGACAGACAGATAGACAGAGATAAGGATGGCAGGCCTGCCTGGTCTTACATTCTTTCTTATCCTTTTAAAAAAATGTTTATTTATTTATTTATTTATTTATTTATTTATTTATTATATATAAGTACACTGTAGCTGTCTTCAGACACTCCAGTAGAGGGTGTCAGATTCTGGAGAATCTAAATCCTCTTATAATCTGAATATGATGTACATAAACACAGCCTCACATATACTTCTAAATATTTAAAGAAGTGTGGGGCCACTGAAAGGGCTCAACAATTAACAGCATTGTCTCCTATTCCAGAGAACCTGGGATAAACTACCAGCAACACTATGGTGGCCCATCTCCAGTTCCAGGGGATCAGACAGACAGACAGACAGACAGACAGAGATAAGGGCAGCAGGCCTGCCTGGTCTTTCTTACTTTCTTATCCTTTTTAAAAAATGTTTATTTATTTATTTATTTATTTATTTATTTATTCATTTGTTTATTTATTTATGTATTTATTAGATATAAGTACACTGTAGCTGTCTTCAGACACTCCAGAAGAGGGTGTCAGATTCTAGAGAATCTAAATCCCTCTTATGGTCTGCATATGATGTACATAAACACAGCCTCACATTTTCTTCTAAAAATTTAAAGATGGGTGGGGCCCCAGAAATGGCTCAACAATTAACAGCATTGCCTCTTCTTCCAGAGAACCTTGGATAAACTACCAGCAACTATATGGTGGCCCATCACCAGTTCCAGGGTATCAGACAGTCAGACAGAGAGACAGAGATAAGGAAAGGAGGCCTGCCTGGTCTTTCTTTCTTTCTTATACTTTTAAAAAAATGTTCATTTATTTATTTATTTATTTATTTATTTATTTATTTATTTATTTATTAGATATAAGTACACTGTAGCTGACTTCAGACACTCTAGAAGAGGGTGTCATCTTCTGGAGAATCTAAATCCCTCTTATGGTCTGCATATGATGTACATAAACACAGCCTCACATTTTCTTCTAAAAATTTAAAGATGGGTGGGGCCCCAGAAATGGCTCAACAATTAACAGCATTGCCTCTTCTTCCAGAGAACCTTGGATAAACTACCAGCAACTATATGGTTGCCCATCACCAGTTCCAGGGTATCAGACAGTCAGACAGAGAGACAGAGATAAGGAACGGAGGCCTGCCTGGTCTTTCTTTCTTTCTTATACTTTTAAAAAAATGTTTATTTATTTATTTATTTATTTATTTATTTATTTATTTATTTATTTATTAGATATAAGTACACTGTAGCTGACTTCAGACACTCTAGAAGATGGTGTCATCTTCTGGAGAATCTAAATCACTCTTATGGTCTGCATATGATGTACATAAACACAGCCTCACATATACTTCTAAAAATTTAAAGATGGGTGGGCCCACTGAAAGGGCTCAACAATTAACAGCATTGTCTCCTCTTCCAGAGAACGTGGGATCAACTACCAGCAACTATATGGTGGCCCATCTCAAGTTGCAGGGGATCAGACAGACAGACAGACAGACAGAGATAAGGTTGGCAGTCCTGCCTGATTTTTCTTTCTTTCTTATCCTTTTTAAAAAATGTTTATTTATTTACTTATGTATTCATTAGATATAAGTACACTGTCACTGTCTTCAGACACTCCAGAACAGGGTGTCAGATTCTGGAGAATATAAATCCCTCTTATGGTCTGCATATGATGGACATAAACACAGATTCACATACACTTCTAAAAATTTAAAGATGGGTGGTGCCACTGAAAGGGCTCAACAATTAACAGCATTGTCTCTTCTTCCAGATAACCTGGGATCAACTACCAGCAACTATATGGTGGCCCATCTCAAGTTCCAGGGGATCAGACAGACAGACAGACAGACAGACAGAGATAAGGATGGCAGGCCTGCGTGGTCTTACTTTCTTTCTTATCCTTTTTAAAAAATGTTTATTTATTTATTTATTTCTTTATTTATGTATTTATTATATATAAGTACACTGTAGCTGTCTTCAGACACTCCAGTAGAGGGTGTCAGATTCTGGAGAATATAAATCCTCTTATAGTCTGAATATGATGTACATAAACACAGCCTCACATATACTTCTAAATATTTAATTAAGTGTGGGGCCACTGAAAGGGCTCAACAATTAACAGCATTGTCTCCTCTTCCAGAGAACCTTGGATCAACTACCAGCAACTATATGGTGGCCCATCTCTAGTTCCCGGGGATCAGATAGACAGACAGACAGACAGACAGAGATATGGATGGCAGGCCTGCCTGGTCTTTCTTTCTTTCTTATCCTTTTTAAAAAATGTTTATTTATTTATGTATTTATTAGATATAAGAAAACTGTAGCTGTCTTCAGACACTCCAGAAGAGGGTGTCATATTCTGGAGAATCTAAATCCCTCTTATGGTCTGCATATGATGTACATAAACACAGCCTCACATATAGTACTAAAAATTTAACGATGGGTGGGCCACTGAAAGCGCTCAACAATTAACAGCATTGTCTCCTCTTCCAGAGAACCTGGGAGCAACTACCAGCACCTATATGGTGGCCCATCTCCAGTTCCAGAGGATCAGAACGACAGACAGACAGACAGACAGAGATAAGGATGGCAGGCCTGCCTGGTCTTTCTTTCTTTCTTATCTGGTTTAAATAATGTTTATTTATTTATTTATTTATTTATTTACTTATTTATTTATTTATTTATTTATGTATTTATTAGATATAAGTACACTGTAGCTGTCTTCAGACACTCCAGAAGAGGGTGTCAGATTCTGATGAATCTAAATCCCTCTTCTGGTCTGCATATGATGTACATAAACACAGCCTCACATACACTTCTAAAAATTTAAAGATGGGTAGGGCCACTGATAGGGCTCAACAATTATCACTATTGTCTCCTCTTCCAGAGAACCTGGGATCAACTACCAGCAACTATATGGTAGCCCATCTCCAGTTCCAGGGGATCAGACAGACAGACAGATAGACAGAGATAAGGATGGCAGGCCTGCCTGGTCTTACATTCTTTCTTATCCTTTTAAAAAATGTTTATTTATTTATTTATTTATTTATTTATGTATTTATTATATATAAGTACACTATAGCTGTCTTCAGACACTCCAGTAGAGGGTGTCAGATTCTGGAGAATCTAAATCCTCTTATAATCTGAATATGATGTACATAAACACAGCCTCACATATACTTCTAAATATTTAAAGAAGTGTGGGGCCACTGAAAGGGCTCAACAATTAACAGCATTGTCTCCTATTCCAGAGAACCTGGGATAAACTACCAGCAACACTATGGTGGCCCATCTCCAGTTCCAGGGGATCAGACAGACAGACAGACAGAGATAAGGGCAGCAGGCCTGCCTGGTCTTTCTTACTTTCTTATTCTTTTTAAAAAATGTTTATTTATTTATTTATTTATTTATTTATTTATACATTTGTTTATTTATTTATGTATTTATTAGATATAAGTACACTGTAGCTGTCTTCAGACACTCCAGAAGAGGGTGTCAGATTCTAGAGAATCTAAATCCCTCTTATGGTCTGCATATGATGTACATAAACACAGCCTCACATTTTCTTCTAAAAATTTAAAGATGGGTGGGGCCCCAGAAATGGCTCAACAATTAACAGCATTGCCTCTTCTTCCAGAGAACCTTGGATAAACTACCAGCAACTATATGGTGGCCCATCACCAGTTCCAGGGTATCAGACAGTCAGACAGAGAGACAGAGATAAGGAAAAGAGGCCTGCCTGGTCTTTCTTTCTTTCTTATACTTTTAAAAAAATGTTCATTTATTTATTTATTTATTTATTTATTTATTTATTTATTTATTTATTAGATATAAGTACACTGTAGCTGACTTCAGACACTCTAGAAGAGGGTGTCATCTTCTGGAGAATCTAAATCACTCTTATGGTCTGCATATGATGTACATAAACACAGCCTCACATATACTTCTAAAAATTTAAAGATGGGTGGGCCCACTGAAAGGGCTCAACAATTAACACCATTGTCTCCTCTTCCAGAGAACGTGGGATCAACTACCAGCAACTATATGGTGGCTCATCTCAAGTTGCAGGGGATCAGACAGACAGACAGACAGACAGAGATAAGGTTGGCAGTCCTGCCTGATTTTTCTTTCTTTCTTATCCTTTTTAAAAATGTTTATTTATTTATTTATTCATTTATTCATTTATTTATTTATGTATTTATTAGATATATATACACTGTAGCTGTCTTCAGACTCTCCAGAAGAGGGTGTCAGATTCTGGAGAATCTATATCCCTCTTATGGTCTGCATATGATGTACATAAACACAGCCTCACATATACTTCTAAAAATTTAAAGATGGGTGGGGCCACTGAAAGGGCTCAACAATTAACAGCATTGTCTCCTCTTCCAGAGGACCTGGGATCAACTACCAGCAACTATATTGTGGCCCATCTCCAGTTCCAGGGGATCTGACAGACATACATACAGACAGACAGACAAGGTTTGCAGGACTGCCTGGTTTTTCTTTCTTTCTTATACATTTTAAAAATTTTTATTTATTTATATATGTATTTATTAGATATAAGTACACTGTAGCTGTCTTCAGACACTTCAGAAGAGGGTGTCTTATTCTGGAGAATCTAAATCCCTCTTATGGTCTGCATATGATGTACATAAACACAGCCTCACATATACTTCTAAAAATTTAAAGATGTGTGGGGCCACTGAAACGGCTCAACAATTAACAGCATTGTCTCCTCTTCCAGAGAACCTGGGAGCAACTACCAGCACCTATATGGTGGCCCATCTCCAGTTCCAGAGGATCAGAACGACAGACAGACAGACAGACAGAGATAAGGATGGCAGGCCTGCCTGGTCTTTCTTTCTTTCTTATCTGGTTTAAATAATGTTTATTTATTTATTTATTTATTTATTTATTTATTTATTTATGTATTTATTAGATATAAGTACACTGTAGCTGTCTTCAGACACTCCAGAAGAGGGTGTCAGATTCTGATGAATCTAAATCCCTCTTCTGGTCTGCATATGATGTACATAAACACAGCCTCACATACACTTCTAAAAATTTAAAGATGGGTAGGGCCACTGATAGGGCTCAACAATTATCACTATTGTCTCCTCTTCCAGAGAACCTGGGATCAACTACCAGCAACTATATGGTAGCCCATCTCCAGTTCCAGGGGATCAGACAGACAGACAGATAGACAGAGATAAGGATGGCAGGCCTGCCTGGTCTTACATTCTTTCTTATCCTTTTAAAAAATGTTTATTTATTTATTTATTTATTTATTTATTTATGTATTTATTATATATAAGTACACTATAGCTGTCTTCAGACACTCCAGTAGAGGGTGTCAGATTCTGGAGAATCTAAATCCTCTTATAATCTGAATATGATGTACATAAACACAGCCTCACATATACTTCTAAATATTTAAAGAAGTGTGGGGCCACTGAAAGGGCTCAACAATTAACAGCATTGTCTCCTATTCCAGAGAACCTGGGATAAACTACCAGCAACACTATGGTGGCCCATCTCCAGTTCCAGGGGATCAGACAGACAGACAGACAGAGATAAGGGCAGCAGGCCTGCCTGGTCTTTCTTACTTTCTTATCCTTTTTAAAAAATGTTTATTTATTTATTTATTTATTTATTTATTTATTTATTTATACATTTGTTTATTTATTTATGTATTTATTAGATATAAGTACACTGTAGCTGTCTTCAGACACTCCAGAAGAGGGTGTCAGATTCTAGAGAATCTAAATCCCTCTTATGGTCTGCATATGATGTACATAAACACAGCCTCACATTTTCTTCTAAAAATTTAAAGATGGGTGGGGCCCCAGAAATGGCTCAACAATTAACAGCATTGCCTCTTCTTCCAGAGAACCTTGGATAAACTACCAGCAACTATATGGTGGCCCATCACCAGTTCCAGGGTATCAGACAGTCAGACAGAGAGACAGAGATAAGGAAAAGAGGCCTGCCTGGTCTTTCTTTCTTTCTTATACTTTTAAAAAAATGTTCATTTATTTATTTATTTATTTATTTATTTATTTATTTATTTATTTATTAGATATAAGTACACTGTAGCTGACTTCAGACACTCTAGAAGAGGGTGTCATCTTCTGGAGAATCTAAATCACTCTTATGGTCTGCATATGATGTACATAAACACAGCCTCACATATACTTCTAAAAATTTAAAGATGGGTGGGCCCACTGAAAGGGCTCAACAATTAACACCATTGTCTCCTCTTCCAGAGAACGTGGGATCAACTACCAGCAACTATATGGTGGCCCATCTCAAGTTGCAGGGGATCAGACAGACAGACAGACAGACAGAGATAAGGTTGGCAGTCCTGCCTGATTTTTCTTTCTTTCTTATCCTTTTTAAAAATGTTTATTTATTTATTTATTCATTTATTCATTTATTTATTTATGTATTTATTAGATATATATACACTGTAGCTGTCTTCAGACTCTCCAGAAGAGGGTGTCAGATTCTGGAGAATCTATATCCCTCTTATGGTCTGCATATGATGTACATAAACACAGCCTCACATATACTTCTAAAAATTTAAAGATGGGTGGGGCCACTGAAAGGGCTCAACAATTAACAGCATTGTCTCCTCTTCCAGAGGACCTGGGATCAACTACCAGCAACTATATTGTGGCCCATCTCCAATTCCAGGGGATCTGACAGACATACATACAGACAGACAGACAAGGTTTGCAGGACTGCCTGGTTTTTCTTTCTTTCTTATACATTTTAAAAATTTTTATTTATTTATATATGTATTTATTAGATATAAGTACACTGTAGCTGTCTTCAGACACTTCAGAAGAGGGTGTCTTATTCTGGAGAATCTAAATCCCTCTTATGGTCTGCATATGATGTACATAAACACAGCCTCACATATACTTCTAAAAATTTAAAGATGTGTGGGGCCACTGAAACGGCTCAACAATTAACAGCATTGTCTCCTCTACCAGAGAACCTGGGATCAAATACCAGCAACTATATGGTGGCCCATCTCCAGTTCCAGGGGATCAGGCAGACAAAGAGACAGACAGACAAGGGTGGCAGGCCTCCCTGGTTTTTCTTTCTTTCTTATCCTTTTTAAAAAATGTTTATTTTTTATTTATTTATTTATGTATTTATTAGATATAAGTACACTGTAGCTGTCTTCAGACACTCCAGAAGAGGGTGTCAGATTCTGGAGAATATAAATCCCTCTTATGGTCTGCATATGATGGACATAAACACAGCCTCATATTTTCTTCTAAAAATTTAAAGATGTGTGGGGCCCCAGAAATGGCTCAACAATTAACAGCATTGCCTCTTCTTCCAGAGAACCTTGGATAAACTACCAGCAACTATATGGTGGCCCATCTCCAGTTCCAGGGTATCAGACAGTCAGACATGAGACAGAGATAAGGATGGAGGCCTGCCTGGTCTTTCTTTCTTTCTTATACTTTTAAAAAAATGTTTATTTATTTATTTATTTATTTATTTATTTATTTATTTATTTACTTATTTATTTATATATGTATTTATTAGATATAAGTACACTGTAGCTGTCTTCAGACACTCTAGAAGAGGGTGTCATCTTCTGGAGAACCTAAATCCCTCTTATGGTCTGCATATGATGTACATAAACACAGCCTCACATATACTTCTAAATATTTAAAGATGGGTGGGCCCACTGAAAGGGCTCAACAATTAACACCATTGTCTCCTCTTCCAGAGAACGTGGGATCAACTACCAGCAACTATATGGTGGCCCATCTCAAGTTGCAGGGGATCAGGCCGACAAAGAGACAGACAGCAAGGGTGGGAGGCCTCCCTGGTTTTTCTTTCTTTCTTATCATTTTTAAAAAATGTTTATTTATTTACTTATGTATTTATTAGATATAAGTACACTCTAGCTGTTTTCAGACACTCCAGAAAGGGTGTCAGATTCTGGAGAATATAAATCCCTCTTATGGTCTTCTTATGATGGACATAAACACAGATTCACATACACTTCTAAAAATTTAAAGATGGGTGGTGCCACTGAAAGGGCTCAACAATTAACAGCATTGTCTCTTCTTCCAGATAACCTGGGATCAACTACCAGCAACTATATGGTGGTCCATCTCAAGTTCCAGGGGATCAGACAGACAGACAGACAGACAGAGATAAGGAGGTCAGGCCTGCCTGGTCTTTCTTTCTTTCTTATTCTTTTAAAATAATGTTTATTTATTTATTTATTTATTTATTTATTTATTTATTTATGTATTTATTAGATATAAGTACACTGTAGTTGTCTTCAGACACTCCAGAAGAGGGTGTCAGATTCTGGAGAATCTAAATCCCTCTTATGGTCTGCATATGATGTACATAAACACAGCCTAACATATACTTCTAAAAATTTAAAGATAGGTGGAGCCACTGAAAGGGCTCAACAATTAACAGCATTGTCTCCTCTTCCAGAGAACCTGGGATCAACTAACAGCAACTATATGGTGGCCCATCTCCAGTTCCAAGGGATCAGACAGACTGACAGACAGACAGACTGACAGAGATAAGGATGGCAGGCCTGCCTTATCTTTCTTTCTTTCTTATCCTTTTTAAAAAATGTTTATTTTTTTATTTATATGTTTATTAGATATAAGTACTCTGTAGCCGTCTTCAGACACTCCAGAAGAAGGTGTCAGATTCTGGAGAATCTAAATCCCTCTTATGGTCTGCATATGATGTACATAAACACAGCCTCACATTTACTTCTTAAAATTTAACGGTGGGGGGACCATTGAAAGGGCTCAGCAATTAACAGCATTGTCTCCTCTACCAGAGAACCTGGGATCAACTACCAGCACCTATATGGTGGCCCATCACCAGTTGCAGGGGATCAGAACGACAGACAGACAGACAGACAGACAGAGATAAGGATGGCAGGCCTGCCTGGTCTTACTTTCTTTCTTATCCTTTTTAAAAAATGTTTATTTATTTATTTATTTATTTATTTATTTATTTATTGTATATAAGTACACTGTAGCTGTCTTCAGACACTCCAGTAGAGGGTGTCAGATTCTGGAGAATCTAAATCCTCTTATAATCTGAATATGATGTACATAAAAAGGCCTCACATATACTTCTAAATATTTAAAGAAGTGTGGGGCCACTGAAAGGGCTCAACAATTAACAGCATTGTCTCCTCTTCCAGAGAACCTTGGATCAACTACCAGCAACTATATGGTGGCCCATCTCCAGTTCCCGGGGATCAGATCGACAGACAGACAGACAGACAGAGATATGGATGGCAGGCCTGCCTGTTCTTTCTTTCTTTCTTATCCTTTTTATAAAATGTTTATTTATTTATTTATTTATCTATTTATTTATTAGATATAAGTACACTGTAGCTGTCTTCAGACACTCCAGAAGAGGGTGTCAGATTCTGGAGAATCTAAATCCCTCTTATGGTCTGCATATGATGTACATAAACACAGCCTCACATATACTTCTAAATATTTAAAGACAGGTGGCGTCACTGGAAGGGCTCAAAAATTAACAGCATTGTCTCCTCTTCCAGAGCACCTGGGATCAACTACCAGCAACTATTCGTGGCCCATCTCCAGATCCCAGGTATCAGATTGACAGACAGACAGACAGACAGACAGAGATATGGATGGCAGGCCTGCCTGGTCTTTCTTTCTGTCTTTTCCTTTTTAAAAAAATATTTATTTATTTATTTATTTATTTATTTATTTATTTATTTATTTATTTTTATGTATTTATTAGATATAAGTACACTGTAGCTGTTCAGAATCTCCAGAAGAGGGTGTCAGATTCTGGAGAATCTAAATCCCTCTTATGGTCTGCATATGATGTACGTAAACACAGCCTCACATATACTTCTAAAAATTTAAAGAAGGGTGGGGCCACTCTAAAAGCTGAACAATTAACAGCATTGTCTCCTCTTCCAGAGTACCTGGGATCAACTACCAGCAACTATATGGTAGCCCATCTCCAGATCCAGGGGATCAGACAGACAGACAGACAGACAGACAGAGATAAGGGTGGCAGGCCTGCCTGGTCTTTCTTACTTTCTTATCCTTTTTAAAAAATGTTTATTTATTTATTTATTTATTTATTCATTTATTTATTTATGTATTTATTAGATATAAGTACACTGTAGCTGTCTTCAGACACTCCAGAAGAGGGTGTCAGATTCTAGAGAATCTAAATCCCTCTTATGGTCTGCATATGATGTACATAAACACAGCCTCACATATACTTCTAAAAATTTAAAGATGGGTGGGGCCCCAGAAATGGCTCGACAATTAACAGCATTGCCTCCTCTTCCAGAGAACCTTGGATAAACTAAAAGCAACTATATGGTGGCCCATCTCCAGTTCCAGGGTATCAGACAGTCAGACAGAGAAAGAGACAGAGATAAGGATGGAGGCCTGCCTGGTCTTTCTTTCTTTCTTATACTTTTAAAAAAATGTTTATTTATTTATTTATTTATTTATTTATTTATTTATGTATTTATTACATATAAGTACACTGTAGCTGACTTCAGACACTCTAGAAGAGGGTGTCATCTTCTGGAGAATCTAAATCCCTCTTATGGTCTGCATATGATGTACATAAACACAGCCTCACATATACTTCTAAAAATTTAAAGATGGGTGGGCCCACTGAAAGGGCTCAACAATTAACACCATTGTCTCCTCTTCCAGAGAACGTGGGATCAACTACCAGCAACTATATGGTGGCCCATCTCAAGTTGCAGGGGATCAGACAGACAGACAGACAGACAGAGATAAGGATGGCAGTCCTGCCTGATTTTTCTTTCTTTCTTATCCTTTTTAAAAATGTTTATTTATTTATTTATTTATTTATTTATTTATTTATTCATTTATTTATTTATTTATTTATTTATTTATTTATTTATTTATTTATTTATTAGATATAAGTACACTGTAGCTGTCTTCAGACTCTCCAGAAGAGGGTGTCAGATTCTGGAGAATCTATATCCCTCTTATGGTCTGCATATGATGTACATAAACACAGCCTCACATATACTTCTAAAAATTTAAAGATGGGTGGGGCCACTGAAAGGGCTCAACAATTAACAGCATTGTCTCCTCTTCCAGAGGACCTGGGATCAACTAACAGCAACTATATTGTGGCCCATCTCCAGTTCCATGGGATCTGACAGACATACATACATACAGACAGACAAGGATTGCAGGACTGCCTGGTTTTTCTTTCTTTCTTATACATTTTAAAAATTTTTATTTATTTATATATGTATTTATTAGATATAAGTACACTGTAGCTGTCTTCAGACACTTCAGAAGAGGGTGTCTTATTCTGGAGAATCTAAATCCCTCTTATGGTCTGCATATGATGTACATAAACACAGCCTCACATATACTTCTAAAAATTTAAAGATGTGTGGGGCCACAGAAACGGCTCAACAATTAACAGCATTGTCTCCTCTTCCAGAGAACCTGGGATCAAATACCAGCAACTATATGGTGGCCCATCTCCAGTTCCAGGGGATCAGGCAGAAAAAGAGACAGACAGACAAGGGTGGCAGGCCTCCCTGGTTTTTCTTTCATTCTTATCCTTTTTAAAAAATGTTTATTTATTTACTTATGTATTTATTAGATATAAATACACTGTAGCTGTCTCCAGACATTCCAGAACAGGGTGTCAGATTCTGGAGAATATAAATCCCTCTTATGGTCTGCATATGATGGACATAAACACAGATTCACATACACTTCTAAAAATTTAAAGATGGGTGGGGCCACTGAAAGGGCTCAACAATTAACAGCATTGTCTCTTCTTCCAGATAACCTGGGATCAACTACCAGCAACAATATGGTGGCCCATCCCCAGTTCCAGGGGATCAGACAGACAGACTGACAGACAGAGATAAGTAGGGCAGGCCTGCCTGGTCTTTCTTTCTTTATTATTCTTTTAAAATAATGTTAATTTACTTATTTATTTATTTATTTATTTATTTATTTATTTATTTATGTATTTATTAGATATAAGTACACTTTAGTTGTCTTCAGACACTCCAGAAGAGGGTGTCAGATTCTGGAGAATCTAAATCCCTCTTATGGTCTGCATATGATGTACATAAACACAGCCTAACATATACTTCTAAAAATTTAAAGATAGGTGGAGCCACTGAAAGGGCTCAACAATTAACAGCATTGTCTCCTCTTCCAGAGAACCTGGGATCAACTAACAGCAACTATATGGTGGCCCATCTCCAGTTCCAAGGGATCAGACAGACTGACAGACAGACAGACTGACAGAGATAAGGATGGCAGGCCTGCCTGGTCTTTCTTTATTTCTTATCCTTTTTAAAAAATGTTTATTTATTTATTTATATGTTTATTAGATATAAGTACACTCTAGCCGTCTTCAGACACTCCAGAGGAAGGTGTCAGATTCTGGAGAATCTAAATCCCTCTTATGGTCTGCATATGATGTACATAAACACAGCCTCACATTTACTTCTTAAAATTTAAAGGTGGGGGGACCATTTAAAGGGCTCAGCAATTAACAGCATTGTCTCCTCTACCAGAGAACCTGGGATCAACTACCAGCACCTATATGGTGGCCCATCTCCAGTTGCAGCGGATCAGAACGACAGACAGACAGACAGACAGAGATAAGGATGGCAGGCCTGCCTGGTCTTTCTTTCTTTCTTATCTGGTTTAAATAATGTTTATTTATATATTTATTTATTTATTTATTTATTTATTTATTTATTTATGTATTTATTAGATATAAGTACACTGTAGCTGTCTTCAGATACTCCAGAAGAGAGTTTCAGATACTGATGAACATAAATCACTCTTCTGGTCTGAATATGATGTACATAAACACAGCCTCACATACACTTCTAAAAATTTAAAGATGGGTAGGGCCACAAATAAGGGTCAACAATTAACAGCATTGTCTCTTCTTCCAGAGAACCTGGTATTAACTACCAGCAACTATATGGTAGCCCATCTCCAGTTCAAGGGGATCAGACAGACAGACAGACAGACAGACAGAGATAAGGATGGCAGGCCTGCCTGGTCTTACTTTCTTTCTTATCCTTTTTAAAAAATGTTATTTATTTATTTATTTATTTATTTATTTATTTATTAGATATAAGTACACTGTAGCTGTCTTCAGACACTCCAGTAGAGGGTGTCAGATTCTGGAAAATCTAAATCCTCTTATAATCTGAATATGATGTACATAAACACAGCCTCAAATATACTTCTAAATATTTAAAGAAGTGTGGGGCCACTGAAAGGGCTCAACAATTAACAGCATTGTCTCCTCTTCCAGAGAACCTGGGATCAACTACCAGCAACTATATGGTGGCCGATCTCCAGTTCCAGGGGATCAGACAGACAGACAGACAGACAGACAGAGATAAGGATGGCAGGCCTGCCTGGTCTTACTTTCTTTCTTACCCTTTTTAAAAAATGTTCATTTATTTATTTATTTATTTATTTATTTATTTATTTATTATATATAAGTACACTGTAGCTGTCTTCAGACACTCCAGTAGAGGGTGTCAGATTCTGGAGAATCTAAATCCTCTTATAATCTGAATATGATGTACATAAAAGGCCTCACATATACTTCTAAATATTTAAAGAAGTGTGGGGCCACTGAAAGGGCTCAACAATTAACAGCATTGTCTCCTCTTCCAGAGAACCTTGGATCAACTACCAGCAACTATATGGTGGCCGATCTCCAGTTCCCGGGGATCAGATCGACAGACAGACAGACAGACAGAGTTATGGATGGCAGGCCTGCCTTTTCTTTCTTTCTTTCTTATCTTTTTAAAAAAATGTTTATTTATTTATTTATTTATTTATTTATTTATTTATCTATTTATTTATTAGATATAAGTACACTGTAGCTGTCTTCAGACACTCCAGAAGAGGGTGTCAGATTCTGGAGAATCTAAATCCCTCTTATGGTCTGCATATGATGTACATAAACACAGCCTCACATATACTTCTAAATATTTAAAGATGGGTGGCACCACTGAAAGGGCTCAACAATTAACAGCATTGTCTCCTCTTCCAGAGAACCTGGGATAAACTACCAGCAACTATTCGTGGCCCATCTCCAGTTCCCAGGTATCAGATTGACAGACAGACAAACAGACAGAGATATGGATGGCAGGCCTGCCTGGTTTTTTTTCTGTCTTTTCCTTTTTAAAAAATGTTTATTTATTTATTTATTTATTTATTTATTTATTTATTTATTTATTTTTATGTATTTATTAGATATAAGTACACTGTAGCTGTTCAGACACTCCAGAAGAGGGTGTCAGATTCTGGAGAATCTAAATCCCTCTTTTGGTCTGCATATGATGTATGTCAACACAGCCTCACATATACTTCTAAATATTTAAAGAAGGGTGGGGCCACTCTAAAAGCTGAACAATTAACAGCATTGTCTCCTCTTCCAGAGTACCTGGGAACAACTACCAGCAACTATATGGTGGCCCATCTCCAGTTCCAGGGTATCAGACAGACAGACAGACAGACAGACAGAGATAAGGGTGGCAGGCCTGCCTGGTCTTTCTTACTTTCTTATCATTTTTAAAAAATGTTTATTTATTTATTTATTTATTTATTTATTCATTTATTTATTTATGTATTTATTAGTTATAAGTACTCTGTAGCTGTCTTCAGACACTCCAGAAGAGGGTGTCAGATTCTAGAGAATCTAAATCCCTCTTATGGTCTGCATATGATGTACATAAACACAGCCTCACATTTTCTTCTAAAAATTTAAAGATGGGTGGGCCCCCAGAAATGGCTCAACAATTAACAGCATTGCCTCCTCTTCCAGAGAACCTTGGATAAACTACCAGCAACTATATGGTGGCCCATCTCCAGTTCCAGGGTATCAGACAATCAGACAGAGAGACAGAGATAAGGATGGAGGCCTGCCTGGTCTTTCTTTCTTTCTTATACTTTTAAAAAAATGTTTATTTATTTATTTATTTATTTATTTATTTATTTATTTATGTATTTATTAGATATAAGTACACTGTAGCTGACTTCAGACACTCTAGAAGAGGGTGTCATCTTCTGGAGAATCTAAATCCCTCTTATGGTCTGCATATGATGGACATAAACACAGCCTCACATATACTTCTAAAAATTTAAAGATGGGTGGGCCCACTGAAAGGGCTCAACAATTAACACCATTGTCTCCTCTTCCAGAGAACGTGGGATCAACTACCAGCAACTATATTGTGGCCCATCTCCAGTTCCAGGGGATCTGACAGACATACATACAGACAGACAGACAAGGATTGCAGGACTGCCTGGTTTTTCTTTCTTTCTTATACATTTTAAAAATTTTTATTTATTTATATATGTATTTATTAGATATAAGTACACTGTAGTTGTCTTCAGACACTCCAGAAGAGGGTGTCATATTCTGGAGAATCTAAATCCCTCTTATGGTCTGCATATGATGTACATAAACACAGCCTCACATATACTTCTAAAAATTTAAAGGTGTGTGGGGCAACTGAAACGGCTCAACAATTAACAGCATTGTCTCCTCTACCAGAGAACCTGGGATCAAATACCAGCAACTATATGGTGGCCCATCTCCAGTTCTAGGGGATCAGACAGACAGACAGACAGACAGATAAGGAGTGCAGGCCTGCCTGGTTTTACTTTCTTTCTTATCTTTTTTAAAAAATGTTTATTTATTTATTTATGTATTTATTATATAAGTACACTGTAGCTGTCTTCAGACACTCCAGAAGAGGGTGACAGATTCTGGAGAATCTAAATCCCTCTTATGGTCTGCATATGATGTACATAAACACAGCCTCACATGTACTTCTAAAAATTTAAAGATGTGTGGGGCCACTGAAAGGGCTCAACAATTAACAGCATTGTCTACTCTAACAGAGAACCTGGGATCAAATACCAGCAACTATATGGTGGCCCATCTCCAGTTCCAGGGGATCAGGCAGACAAAGAGACAGACAGACAAGGGTGGCAGGCCTCCCTGGTTTTTCTTTCTTTCTTATCCTATTAAAATAATGTTTATTTATTTATTTATGTATTCATTAGATATAGGTACACTGTAGCTGTGTTCAGACACTCCAGAAGAGGGTGTCAGATTCTGGAGAATATAAATCCCTATTATGGTCTGCATATGATGGACATAAACACAGCCTAACATATACATCTAAAAATTTAAAGATGGGTGGGGCCACTGAAAGGGCTCAACAATTAACAGCATTGTCTCTTCTTCCAGAGAACCTCGGATCAACTACCAGCAACTATATAGAGGCCCATCTCCAGTTCCAGGGGATCAGACAGACAGACAGACAGACAGAGATAAGGAGGGCAGGCCTGCCTGGTTTTTCTTTCTTTCTTATCCTTTTAAAAATGTTTATTTATTTATTTATTTATTTATTTATTTATTTATTTATTTATTAGATATAAGTACACTGTAGTTGTCTTCAGACACTCCAGAAGAGGGTGTCAGATTCTGGAGAATCTAAATCCCTCTTATGGTCTGCATATGATGTACATAAACACAGCCTCACATATACATCTAAAAATTTAAAGATAGGTGGAGCCACTGAAAGGGCTCAACAATTAACAGCATTGTCTCCTCTTCCAGAGAACCTGGATCAACTACCTGCAACTATATGGTGGCCCATCTCCACTCCCAGGGGATCAGAGAGACAGACAGACAGACAAGGATAAGGATGGCAGGCCTGCCCGGTCTTTCTTTCTTATCATTTTTAAAAAATGTTTATTTATTTATGTATTTATTAGATATAAGTACACTGTAGCTGTCTTCAGACACTCCAGAAGAGGGTGTCAGATTCTGGAGAATCTAAATCCCTCTTATGGTCTGCATATGATGTACATAAACACAGCCTCACATATACATCTAAAAATTTAAAGATAGGTGGAGCCACTGAAAGGGCTCAACAATTAACAGCATTGTCTCCTCTTCCAGAGTACCTGGGATCAACTACCAGCAACTATATTGTGGCCCATCTCCAGTTCCAGGGGATCAGACAGACATACATACAGACAGACAGACAAGGATTGCAGGCCTGCCTGGTTTTTCTTTCATTCTTATACATTTTAAAAATGTTTATTTATTTATTTATTTATTTATTTATTTATTTATGTATTTATTAGATATAAGTACACTGTAGCTGTCTTCACACACTTCAGATGAGGGTGTCATATTCTGGAAATCTAAATCCCTCTTATTGTCTGCATATGATGTACATAAACACAGCCTCACATATACTTCTAAAAATTTAAAGATGTGTGGGGCCACTGAAACGGCTCAACAATTAACAGCATTGTCTCCTCTACCAGAACCTGGGATCAACTAGCAGCAACTATATGGTGGCCCATCTCCAGTTCCAGGGGATCAGACAAACAGACAGACAGACAGACAGTGATAAGGAGGGCAGGCCTGCCTGGTCCTTCTTTATTTCTTATCCTTTTAAAAATGTTTATTTATTTATTTATTTATTTATTTATTTATTTATTTATTTATTTAGATATAAGTACTCTGTAGTTGTCTTCAGACACTCCAGAGGAGGGTGTCAGATTCTCGAGAATCTAAATCCCTCTTATGGTCTGCATATGATGTACATAAACACAGCCTCACATATACATCTAAAAATTTAAAGATAGGTGGAGCCACTGAAAGGGCTCAACAATTAACAGCATTGTCTTCTCTTCCAGAGAACCTGGGATCAACTACCTGCAACTATATGGTGGCCAATCTCCACTCCCAGGGGATCAGAGAGACAGACAGACAGACAAGGATAAGGATGGCAGTCCTGCCTGGTCTTTCTTTCTTATCCTTTTTAAAAAATGTTTATTTATTTATGTATTTATTAGATATAAGTACACTGTAGCTGTCTTCAGACACTCCAGAAGAGGGTGTCAGATTCTGGAGAATCTAAATCCCTCTTATGGTCTGCATATGATGTACATAAACACAGCCTCACATATACTACTAAAAATTTAACGATGGGTGGGGCCACTGAAAGCGCTCAACAATTAACAGCATTGTCTCTTCTTCCAGAGAACCTGGGATCAACTACCAGCACCTATTTGGTGGCTCATCTCCAGTTCCAGGGGATCAGAACGACAGACAGACAGACAGACAGACAGAGATAAGAATGGCAGGCCTGCCTGGTCTTTCTTTCTCTCTTATCTGGTTTAAATAATGTTTATTTCTTTATTTACTTATTTATTTATGTATTTATTAGATATAAGTACACTGTAGTTGTCTTCAGAAACTCCAGAAGAAGGTGTCAGATTCTGATGAATCTAAATCCTTCTTCTGGTCTGCATATGATGTACATAAACACAGCCTCACATACACTTCTAAAAATTTAAAGATGGGTAGGGCCAATGATAGGGTTCAACAATTAACAGCATTGTCTCCTCTTCCAGAGAACCTTGGATCAACTACCAGCAACTATATGGTGGCCCATCTCCAGTTCCAGGGGATCAGACAGACAGACAGACAGACAGACAGAAATAAGGATGGCAGGCCTGCCTGGTCTTACTTTCTTACTTATCCTTTTTAAAAATGTTTATTTATTTATTTATTTATTTATTTATTTATTTATTTCTTTATTTATTTCTTTATTTATGTATTTATTATATATAAGTACACTGTAGCTGTCTTCAGACACTCCAGTAGAGGGTGTCAGATTCTGGAGAATCTAAATCCTCTTATAATCTGAATATGATGTACATAAAAAGGCCTCACATATACTTCTAAATATTTAAAGAAGTGTGGGGCCACTGAAAGGGCTCAAAAATTAACAGCATTGTCTCCTCTTCCAGAGAACCTTGGATCAACTACCAGCAACTATATGGTGGCCCATCTCCAGTACCCGGAGATCAAATAGACAGACAGACAGACAGACAGAGATATGGATGGCAGGCCTGCCTGTTCTTTCTTTCTTTCTTATCCTTTTTAAAAAATGTTTAATTAATTATTTATTTATTTATCTATTTATTTATTAGATATAAGTACACTGTAGCTGTCTTCAGACAATCCAGAAGAGGGTGTCAGATTCTGGAGAATCTATATCCCTCTTATGGTCTGCATATGATGTACATAAACACAGACTCACATTTTCTTCTAAAAATTTAAAGATGGGTGAGGCCCCAAAAATGGCTCAACAATTAACAGCATTGCTTCCTCTTCCAGAGAACCTTGGATAAACTACCAGCAACTATATGGTTGCTCATCTCCAGTTCCAGGGTATCAGACAGTCAGACAGAGAGACAGAGATAAGGATGGAGGCCTGCCTGGACTTTCTTTCTTTCTTATACTTTTAAAAAAATGTTTATTTATTTATTTATTTATTTATTTATTTATTTATTTATTAGATATAAGTACACTATAGCTGTCTTCAGACACTCTAGAAGAGGGTGTCATCTTCTGGAGAATCTAAATCCCTCTTATGGTCTGTATATGATGTACATAAACACAGCCTTACATATACTTCTAAAAATTTAAACCTGGGTGGGCCCACTGAAAAGGCTCAAAAATTAACACCATTGTCTCCTCTTCCAGAGAATATGGGATCAACTACCAGCAACTATATGGTGGCCCATCTCAAGTTGCAGGGGATCAGACAGACAGACAGACAGTCAAAGATAAGGATGTCAGTTCTGCCTGATTTTTCTTTGTTTCTTATCCTTTTTAAAAATGTTTATTTATTTATTTATTCATTTATTCATTTATTCATTCATTCATTTATTTATTTATTTATTTATGTATTTATGTATTTATTATATATAAGTACACTGTAGCTGTTTTCAGACTCTCCAGAAGAGGGTGTCAGATTCTGGAGAATCTATATCCCTCTTATGGTCTGCATATGATGTACATAAACACAGCCTCACATATACTTCTAAAAATTTAAAGATGGGTTGGGCCACTGAAAGGGCTCAACAATTAACAGCATTGTCTCCTCTTCCAGAGGACCTGGGATCAACTACCAGCAACTATATTGGGGCCCATCTCCAGTTCCAGGGGATCTGACAGTCATACATACAGACAGACAGACAAGGATTGCAGTACTGCCTGGTTTTTCTTTCTTTCTTATACATTTTAAAAATGTTTATTTATTTATATATGTATTTATTAGATATAAGTACACTGTAGCTGTCTTCAGACACTTCAGAAGAGGGTGTCATATTCTGGACAATCTAAATCCCTCTTATGGTCTGCATATGATGTACATAAACACAGCCTCACATATACTTCTAAAAATTTAAAGATGTGTGGGGCCACTGAAACGGCTCAACAATTAACAGCATTGTCTCCTCTACCAGAGAACCTGGGATCAACTAGCAGCAACTATATGGTGGCCCACCTCCAGTTCCAGGGGATCAGACAGACAGACAGACAGACAAACAAGGATTGCAGGCCTGCGTGGTTTTACTTTCTTTCTTATCCTTTTAAAAAAATGTTTATTTATTTATTTATTTATTTATTTATTTATTTATTTATTAATGTATTTATTATATATAAGTACACTGTAGCTGTCTTTAGACACTCCAGAAGAGGGTGTCAGATTCTAGAGAATCTAAATCCCTCTTATGGTCTGCATATGATGTACATAAACACAGCCTCACATATACTTCTAAAAAGTTAAAGATGTGTGGGGCCACTGAAAGGGCTCAACAATTAACAGCATTGTCTCCTCTACCAGAGAACCTGGGATCAAATACCAGCAACTATATGGTGGCCCATCTCCAGTGTCAGGGGATCAGACAGACAAAGAGACAGACAGACAAGGGTGGCAGGCCTCCCTGGTTTTTCTTTCTTTCTTATCCTTTTTAAAAAATGTTTATTTATTTATTTATGTATTTATTAGATATAAGTACACTGTAGCTGTGTTCAGACACTCCAGAAGAGGGTGTCAGATTCTGGAGAATATAAATCCCTCTTATGGTCTGCATATGATGGACATAAACACAGATTCACATACACTTCTAAAAATTTAAAGTTGGGTGGGGCCACTGAAAGAGCTCAACAATTAACAGCATTGTCTCTTCTTCCAGAGAACCTGGGATCAACTACCAGCAACTATATGGTGGCCCATCTCCAGTTCCAGGGGATCAGACAGACAGACAGACAGAGATAAGGAGGGCAGGCCTGCCTGGTCTTTCTTTCTTTCTTATCCTTTTAAAATAATATTTATTTATTTATTTATTTATTTATTTATTAGATATAAGTACACTGTAGTTGTGTTCAGACACTCCAGATGAGGGTGTCAGATCCTGGAGAATCTAAATCCCTCTTATGGTCTGCATATGATGTACATAAACACAGCCTCACATATACTTCTAAAAATTTAAAGATGTGTGGGGCCACTGAAAGGGCTCAACAATTAACAGCATTGTCTCCTCTTCCAGAGAACCTGGGATCAACTAACAGCAACTATATGGTGGCCCATCTCCAGTTCCAAGCGATCAGACAGACTGACAGACAGACAGACTGACAGAGATAAGGATGGCAGGCCTGCCTGGTCTTTCTTTCTTTCTTATCCTTTTTAAAAAATGTTTATTTATTTATTTATATGTTTATTAGATGTAAGTACACTGTAGCCATCTTCAGACACTCCAGAAGAAGTTGTCAGATTCTGGAAAATCTAAATCCCTCTTATTGTCTGTATATGATGTGCATAAACACAGCCTCACATTTACTTCTTAAAATTTAAAGGTGGGGGGGGGATTGAAAGGGCTCATCAATTAACAGAATTGTCTCCTCTTCCAGAGAACCTGGGATCAACTACCAGCACCTATATGGTGGCCCATCTCCAGTTCCAGGGGATCAGAACGACAGACAGACAGACAGACAGACAGAGATAAGGATGGCAGGCCTGCCTGGTCTTTCTTTCTTTCTTATCCGGTTTAAATAATGTTTATTTATTTATTTATTCATTTATTTATTTATTTATTTATTTATTTATTTATTTATTTATGTATTTATGTATTTATTAGATATAAGTACACTGTAGCTGTCTTCAGACACTCCAGAAGAGGGTGTCAGATACTGACGAATCTAAATCCCTCTTTTGGTCTGCATATGATGTACATAAACACAGCCTCAGATACACTTCTAAAAATTTAAAGATGGGTAGGGCCACAAATAGGGGTCAACAATTAACAGCATTGTCTCCTCTTCCAGAGAACCTGGTATCAACTACCAGCAACTATATGGTAGCCCATCTCCAGTTCCAGGGGTTCAGACAGACACACAGACAGACAGACATAGATAAGGATGGCAGGCCTGCCTGGTCTTATTTTCTTTCTTATCCTTTTTAGAAAATGTTTATTTATTTATTTATTTATTTATTTATTTATTTATGTATTTATTATATATAAGTACACTGTAGCTGTCTTCAGACATTCCAGTAGAGGGTGTCAGATTCTGGAGAATCTAAATCCTCTTATAATCTGAATATGATGTACATAAACACAGCCTCACATATACTTCTAAATATTTAAAGAAGTGTGGGGCCACTGAAAGGGCTCAACAATTAACAGCATTTTCTTTTCTTCCAGATAACCTTGGATCAACTACCAGCAACTATATGGTGGCCCATCTCCAGTTCCAGGGGATCAGACAGACAGACAGACAGACAGAGATAAGGATGGCAGGCCTGCCTGCTCTTACTTTCTTTCTTATCCTTTTAAAAAATGTTTATTTATTTATTTATTTATTTATTTATTTATTTATTTATGTATTTATTATATATAAGTACACTGTAGCTGTCTTCAGACACTCCAGTAGAGGGTGTCAGTTTCTGGAGAATCTAAATCCTCTTATAATCTGAATATGATGTACATAAAAAGGCCTCACATATACTTCTAAATATTTAAAGAAGTGTGGGGCCACTGAAAGGGCTCAACAATTAACAGCATTGTCTCCTCTTCCAGAGAACCTTGGATCAACTACCAGCAACTATATGGTGGCCCATCTCCAGTTCCCGGGGATAAGATAGACAGACACACAGACAGACAGACAGAGATATGGATGGCAGGCCTGCCTGGTCTTTCTTTCTTTCTTATCCTTTTTAAAAAATGTTTATTTATTTATTTATTTATTTATCTATTTATTTATTAGATATAAGTACACTGTAGCTGTTCAGACACTCCAGAAGAGGGTGTCAGATTCTGGAGAATCTAAATCCCTCTTATGGTCTGCATATGATGTACATAAACACAGCCTCATATATACTTCTAAAAATTTAAAGAAGGGTGGGGCCACTCTAAAAGCTCAACAATTAACAGCATTGTCTCCTCTACCAGAGAACCTGGGATCAACTACCAGCAACTATATGGTGGCCCATCTCCAGTTCCAGGGGATCAGGCAGACAAAGAGACCGACAGACAAGGGTGGCAGGCCTCCCTGGTTTTTCTTTCTTTCTTATCTTTTAAAAAAATGTTTATTTATTTATTTATGTATTTATTAGATATAAGTACACTCTAGCTGTCTTCAGACATTCCAGAAGACGGTGTCAGATTCTGGAGAATATAAATCCCTCTTATGGTCTGCATATGATGGACATAAACACAGATTCACATACACTTCTAAAAATTTAAGATGGGTGGGGCCACTGAAAGGGCTCAACATTTACCAGCATTGTCTCTTCTTCCAGAGAACCTGGGATCAGCTACCAGCAACTATATGGTGGCCCATCTCCATTTCCAGGGGATCAGACAGACAGACAGACAGACAGACAGAGATAAGGAGGGCAGGCCTGCCTGATCTTTCTTTCTTTCTTTCTTATCCTTTTAAAATAATGTATTTATTTATTTATTTATTTATTTATTTATTTATTTATTAGATATAAGTACAATGTAGTTGTCTTCAACACTCCAGAAGAGGGTGTCAGATTCTGGAGTATCTAAATCCCTCTTATGGTCTGCATATGATGTACATAAACACAGCCTCACATTTACTTCTTAAAATTTAAAGGTGGGGGGGCACTGAAAGGGCTCAGCAATTAACAGCATTGTCTCCTCTTCCAGAGAACCTGGGATCAACTACCTGCAACTATATGGTGTCCCATCTCCACTCCCAGGGGATCAGACAGACGGACAGACAGACAAGGATAAGGATGGCAGGCCTGCCTGGTCTTTCTTTCTTTCTTATCCTTTTTAAAAAATGATTATTTATTTATGTATTTATTAGATATAAATACACTGTAGCTGTCTTCAGACACTCCAGAAGAGGGTGTCAGATTCTGGGGAATCTAAATCCCTCTTATAGTCTGCATATGATGTACATAAACACAGCCTAACATATACTAGTAAAAATTTAACGATGAGTGGGGCCGCTGAAAGGGCTCAAAATTAACAGCATTCTTTCCTCTTCCAGAGAACCTGGGATCAACTACCAGCACAAATATGGTGGCCCATCTCCAGTTCCAGGGGATCAGAACGACAGACAGACAGACAGACTGACAGAGATAAGAATGGCAGGCCTCCTGGTCTTTCTTTCTTTCTTATCCGGTTTAAATAATGTTTATTTATTTATTTATTTATTTATTTATTTATTTATTTATTTATTTATTTATTAGATATAAGTACACTGTAGCTGTCTTCAGACACTCCAGAAGAGGGTGTCAGGTTCAGATGAATCTAAATCCCTCTTCTGGTCTGCATATGATGTACATAAACACAGCCTCAAGACACTTCTAAAAATTTAAAGATGGGTAGGGCCACTGATAGGGCTCAACAATTAACATCATTGTCTCCTCTTCCAGAGAACCCGAGATCAACTACCAGGAACTATATGGTAGCCCATCTCCAGTTCCAGGGGATCAGACAGACACACAGACAGAAAGACAGACAGAGATAAGGATGGGAGGCCTGCCTGGTCTTACTTTCTTTCTTATCCTTTTTAAAAAATGTTTATTTATTTATTTATTTATTTATTTATTTATTTATTTATTATATATAAGTACACTGTAGCTGTCTTCAGACACTCCAGTAGAGGGTGTCAGATTCTGGAGAATCTAAACCCTCTTATAATCTGAATATGATGTACATAAACACAGCCTCATATATACCTCTAAATATTTAAAGAAGTGTGGGACCACTGAAAGGGCTCAACAATTAACAGCATTGTCTCCTCTTCCAGAGAACCTTGGATCAACTACCAGCAACTATATGGTGGCCCATCTCCAGTTCCAGGGGATCAGAGAGACAGACAGACAGACAGACAGAAATAAGGATGGCAGGCCTGCCTGGTCTTACTTTCTTTCTTATCCTTTTTAAAAATGTTTATTTATTTATTAATTTATTTATTTATTTATTTATTTATTATATATAAGTACACTGTAGCTGTCTTCAGACACTCCAGTAGAGGGTGTCAGATTCTGGAGAATCTAAATCCTCTTATAATTTGAATATGATGTTCATAAACAGGCCTCACATATACTTCTAAATATTTAAAGAAGTGTGGGGCCACTGAAAGGGCTCAACAATTAAGAGCATTTTCTCCTCTTCCAGAGAACCTTGGATCAACTACCAGCAACTATATGGTGGCCCATCTCCAGTTCCCGGGGATCAGATAGACAGATACTCAGACAGACAGAGATATGGATGGCAGGCCTGCCTGGTCTTTCTTTCTTTCTTATCCTTTTTAATAAAATGTTTATTTATTTATTTATTTATTTATTTATTTATTTATCTATTTATTTATTAGATATAAATACACTGTATCTGTTCAGACACTCCAGAAGAGGATGTCAGATTCTGGAGAATCTAAATCCCTCTTATGGTCTGCATATGATGTACATAAACACAGCCTCACATATACTTCTAAAAATTTAAAGAAGGGTGGGCCCACTCTAAAAGCTCAACAATTAACAGCATTGTCTCCTCTTCCAGAGTACCTGGGATCAACTACCAGCAACTATATGGTGGCCCATCTCCAGTTCCAGGGGATCAGACAGAAAGACATACAGACAATGCTAAGGATGGCAGGCCTGCCCTGTCTTTCTTTCTTTCTTATCCTTTTTAAAAAATATTTATTTATTTATTTATTTATTTATTTATTTATTTATTTATGCATTTCTTAGATATAAGTACACTGTAGCTGTCTTCAGACACTCCAGAAGAGGGTGTCAGATTCTGGAGAATCTAAATCCCTCTTATGGTCTGCATATGATGTACATAAACAGAGCCTCACATATACTTCTAAAAATTAAAAGATGGGTGGGCCCACTGAAAGGGCTCAACAATTAACAGCATTGTCTCTTCTTCCAGAGAACGTGGGATCAACTACCAGCAACTATATGGTGGCCCATCTCAAGTTCCAGGGGATAAGACAGACAGACAGACAGACAGACAGAGATAAGGATGGCAGGCCTGCCTGATTTTTCTTTCTTTCTTATACTTTTTAAAAAATGTTTATTTATTTATTTATGTATTTATTAGATATAAGTACACTGTAGCTGTCTTCAGACTCTCCAGAAGAGGGTGTCAGATTCTGGAGAATCTATATCCCTCTTATGGTCTGCATATGATGTACATAAACACAGCCTCACATGTACTTCTAAAAATTTAAAGATGGGTGGGGCCACTGAGAGGGCTCAACAACTAACAGCATTGTCTCCTCTTCCAGAGGACCTGGGATCAACTACCAGCAACTATATTGTGGCCCATCTCCAGTTCCAGGGGATCAGACAGACATACATACAGACAGACAGACAAGGATTGCAGGCCTGCCTGGTTTTTCTTTCTTTCTTATCCTTTTAAAAAAATGTTTATTTATTTATTTATGTATTTATTAGATATAAGTACACTGTAGCTGTCTTCAGACACTCCAGAAGAGGGTGTCAGATTCTGGAGAATATAAATCCCTCTTATGGTCTGCATATGATGGACATAAACACAGATTCACATACACTTCTAAAAATTTAAAGATGGGTGGGGCCACTGAAAGGGCTCAACAATTAACAGCATTTTCTCTTCTTCCAGAGAACCTGGGATCAACTACCAGCAACTGTATGGTGGCCCATCTCCAGTTCCAGGGGATCAGACAGACAGACAGACAGACAGACAGAGATAAGGAGGGCAGGCCTGCCTGGTCTTTCTTTCTTTCTTATCCTTTTAAAATAATGTTTATTTATTTATTTTTTATTTATTTATTTATTTATTAGATATAAGTACACTGTAGTTGTCTTCAGACACTCCAGAAGAGGGTGTCAGATTCTGGAGAATCTAAATCCCTCTTATGGTCTTCATAATATGTACATAAACACAGCCTAACATATACTTCTAAAAATTTAAAGATAGGTGGAGCCACTGAAAGGGCTCAACAATTAACAGCATTGTCTCCTCTTCCAGAGAACCTGGGATCAACTACCAGCAACTATATGCTGGCCCATCTACAGTTCCAGGGGATCAGACACACAGAGAGACAGACAGACACTGTAGGACCCAGAATATGGCAAGAAACCCTGAGAAAGGTGGAAAATTAATAATACACTCTGTAGTACCCAGAATATGGCAAGAAACCCTCATAAAAGTAGAAAATTAAAAACTCACACTGAAGGAACCCAAATATGGCAAGAAAACCTGAAAAATGTGGAAAATGAGAATAATCACAGTGTAGGAACCAGAATTCCGAAAATACTTGAAAAACGTCGTAAATGAGAAAATCACATTTTAGGATCCAGAAATTGGGGAGAAACCCTGAGAAACGTGGAAAATTAAAAATACACTCTGTAGCACTGAGAATATGGCAAGAAACCCTCAACAAAGTAGAAAATTAAAAACTCACACTGAAGGATCCCGAATATGGCGCGAAAACATGAAAAAGGTAGAAAATGAGAATAATCACACTGTATTACCCAGAATTACAAAAACATGAAAAACATCGAAAATGAGAAAATCACACTTGTAGGACCCAAAATACGAAAAAACTTGAAAAACGTGGAAAATGAGAAAATCACACTGCAGAAACCAGAATATGCCGAACAACCATGAAAATCCTGAAAATTAAAAATTCACACTATTGGACACAGAATATGGTGAGAAACCATGAAAAGACTGGACAATTAAAAATTCACACTTCATTACCCAGATATGGAGAGAAATACTGAAAACCGTGGGAAAAAATTCACAATGAAGGACCTGGAATACGGCAACAGACCCTGAAAAAACATGGAAATGAGAAAATCACACAGTATAACCCAGAATATGACGAAAAAACCTGAAAAAGATAAAATATTAAAATATCACACGGAAGGACCCAGAATATTGCGAAAAACCTAAAAAAGGAGGAAGATAAAAAACTCACACTGAAGGACACAGAATATGGCGAGAAAACCTGAAAAAAGTAGAAAATTAAAAATTCACACGGAAAGACCCCGAATATGATGAGAAAACCTGAAAAAGGTGGAAAATGAGAATAATCACACTGTAGGACCCAGATTATGCCCAGAAACCCTGAAAACGTGTAAAATTAAAAAAACATGCTGTAGGACCCAGAATATGGCGAGAAAACCTGAAAAAAGTAGAAAATTAAAAATTCACACTGAAGGACCCCGAATATGGTGAGAAAACCTGAAAAAGGTGGAAAATGAGAATAATCACACTGTAGGACCCAGATTTTGCTCAGAAACCCTGAAAACGTGGAAAATTAAAAATACATGCTGTAGGACCCAGAATATGGCGAGAAACCCTGAAAAAAGTTCAAAATTACAAACTCACACTGTAGGACCCCAAATATAGCGAGAAACCCTGAAAAAGGTGGAAAATGAGAAAATCACATTTCAGGACCCAGAATAGGCCGAGAAAATGTGAAAAACATGAAAATTAAAAATTCACACTAACGGACCCAGAATATGGCGAGAAAAAGTTAATAAAAAAGTAGAAAATTAAAATCTCACAGTGAAGGAGCCCAAACATGGCGAGAAAACCTGAAAAAGGTGGAAAATGAGAAAATCACACTGTAGGATCCAGAATATGGTGAGAAACCCTGAAGAAAGTAGAAAAATACAAACTGACACTGAAGGACCCCAAATATGGGGAGAAAACCTGAAAAAGGTGGAAAATGAGAAAATCACACTGCAGGACCCAGAATATTTCAAGAAACACTGAAAAACGTGAAAATTAAAAATTCACACTGTCGGACACAGAATATGGCGAGAAACCATGAAAAAAAGTGGATAATTAAAATTCACACTGTATTACCCATAATATGGGGAGAAATACTGAAAAACGTGGAAAATTAAAAATCCACACTGAAGGACCTGGAATATGGCAAGAAAACCTGAAAATGTGGAAATGTGAAAATCACAGTGTAGGACCCAGAATATGAAGAAAAAACTTGAAAAACGTGGAAAATGAAAAATACATACTATAGGACACAGTTTATGGCGAGAAACCCTGAAAGAGTAGAAAATTAAAAACTCACACTGAAGGACCCCAAATATGGCAAGAAACCCTGAAAAAAGTAGAAAATTACAAACTGACACTGAAGACCCCCAATTATGGTGAGAAAACCTGAAAAAGGTGGAAAATGAGAAAATCACACTGTAGGACCCAGAATTACGAAAAAACTTGAAAATATCGAAAATGAGAAAATCACACTGTAGGACCCAGAATATGCCAAGAAACCCTGAAAACGTGAAAAATTAAAAATACAACGTTTAGGACCCAGAATACGGCGAGAAACCCTGAAAAAATTAGAAAATTAAAAACTCACACTGAAGGACCCGAAAAATGGCTAGAAAGGCTGAAAAAGGTGGAAAATGAGAAAATCACACTGTAGGACCCAGAATTACGAAAAAAATTGAAAAATGTGGAAAATGAGAAAATCACACTGTAGGACCCAGAATATGCCGAGAAACGCTGAAAAAAGTGAAACATTAAATATTCACACTGTCGGACCAAGAATATTACCAAAAAAAAACCTTAAAAACGACGAAAATTAAAAATTTACACTGTGGGACCCAGAATATGGCGAGAAACACTGAAAAATGTGGAAAATTAAATTCACACTGTAGGAACAAGAATATGCCGAGAAAACCTGAAAAAGTTTGAAAATGAAAAAATCACACTGTGGGACTGAGAATATGACGAAAAAAAAAACCTTAAAAATATGGAAAATTAAAAACTCCCACTGAAGAACCTAGAATATGGCAAAAAACCCTGAAAAAGGTGGAAAATGAGAAATTCACACTGTAGGACCCAGAATATGATGAGAAACACTGAAAAATGTTGAAAAATAAAAATTCACACTATAGGACCAGAATATGGAAAAAAAACCTTGAAAAACGTGGAAAATTAAAAATTCACACTGCAGGACCCAGAATATGCTGAGAAAACCTGAAAAAGGTGGAAAATGAGAAAATCACACTGTAGGATGGAGAATTGGGGAAAAAAACTTGAAAAAAGTCAAAAATTGGAAAATCGCACAGTAGGAGCAAGAATATGCCAGAAACCCTGAAAACGTGGAAAATTAAAAATACACGCTGTAGGATTCAGAATATGGCAAGAAACCCTGAAAGAAGTAGAAAATTAAAAACTCACACTGAAGGACCCGGAATATGGCGAGAAAACCTGAAAAATGTGGAAAATGAGAAAAACAATCTGTAGGACATAGAAATGCAAAAAAACTTAAAAAAAGTGGAAAATGAGAAAATCACATTGTAGGACCCAGAATATGCCAAGAAACCCTGAAAAACGAGAAAAAATAAAAATATGCTTTTTGGAGCCAGAATATTGCAAGAAACACAGTAAAAAGTAGAAAATTAAAAACTCACACTGAAAGACACCGAATATGGCAAAAAACCTGAAAAAGGTGGAAAATGAGTATAATCACACTGTAGGACACAGAATAGCGAAAAAACTTGAAAAACGTGGAAAAGGAGAAAATCACACTGCAGAACCCAGAATATGCCGAGAAACCCTGAAAAACTAGAAAATTAAAAACTCACATTGAAGGACCCCGAATATGGAGAGTTAACCTGAAAAAGGTGGAAAATGAGAAAATCACACTGTAGGACCCAGAATTACAAAAAAACTTGAAAAACGTGGAAAAGGAGAAAATCACACTGCAAGACCCAGAATATGCCGAGAAACACTGAAAAATGTGAAAATAAAAAATTCACACTGTCAGACACAGAATATGGCAAGAAACCATGAAAGAAGTGGAAAATGAGAAAATCACACTGTATTGCCCAGAATATGGCAAGAAATACTGAAAAACGTGGAAAATTAAAAATTCAGACTGAAGGACCTGGAATATGGCAAGAAAACCTGAAAAACGAGGAAATGGGAAAATCACACTGTACGAGCCAGAATATGCAGAGAAACCTTGAAAAACGTGGAAAATTAAAAATACACTCTGTAGGACCCAGAATATGGCGAGAAACCCTGAAGTATGTAGAAAATTAAAAACTCACATTGAAGGACCCCGAATATGGCGAGAAAACCTGAAAAAGGTGGAAAATGAGAAAAGCACACCGTAGGACCCATAATATTACAAAAAACTTGAAAGAAGTGGAAAATTAAAAATTCACAGTGAAGGACCCAGAATATGGCGAGAAAACCTGAAAAACGAGGAAAATTCAAAATTCACACTGTAGGACCCAGAATATGGCTAGAAAACCTGAAAAAGTTGGAAAATGAGAATAATCACACTGTAGGACCAAGATATGCGAAAAAACTTGAAAAATTTCAAAATTGAGAAAATCACACTGTAGGACCCAGAATATGCTGAGAAACACTGAAAAACGTGGAAAATTAAAAATACACGCTGTAGGACCCATAATATGTCGAGAAACCCTGAAAAATTAGAAATGTAAAAACTCACACTGAGGGACCCCAAATATGGCAAGAAAACATGAAAAAGGTGAAAAAAGAGAAAATCACACTGTAGGACCCAGAAATATGAAAAAACTTGAAAAATGTGGAAAATGAGAAAATCACACTGCAGAAACCAGAATATGCCGAACAACCATGAAAAATCTGAAAATTAAAAATTCACACAGTCGGACACAGAATATGGTGAGAAACCATGAAAAAAGTGGACAATTAAAAATTCACACTTTATTACCCAGATATGGCGAGAAATACTGAAAACCGTGGAAAAAAATTCACACTGAAGGACCTGGAATACGGCAAGTGACCCTGAAAAACATGGAAATGAGAAAATCACACAGTAGGACCCAGCATATGGCGAGAAAACCTGAAAAAAGTAGAAAATTAAAAATTCACACTGAAGGACCCCGAATATTGCAAGAAAACCTGAAAAGGGTGGAAAATGAGAATAATCAATCTGTAGGACCCAGCTTATGCCTAGAAACCCTGAAAACGTGGAAAATTAAAAATACATGCTGTATGACCCAGAATATGGCGTGTAACCCTGAAAAAAGTTGAAAATAACAAACTCACAATGTAGGACCCCAAATATGGCGAGAAACCCTGCAAAAGGTGGAAAATGAGAAAATCACACTGCAGGATCCAGAATATGCCGAGAAAATGTGAAAAACGTGAAAATTAATAATTCACACTCACGGACCCAGAATATGGCGAGAAACACTTAATAAAAAAGTAGGAAATTAAAAACTCACAGTGAAGGAGCCCAAACATGACGAGAAAAACCTGAAAAAGGTGGAAAATGAGAAAATCACACTGTAGGATCCAGAATATGGCGAGAAATCCTGAAAAAAGTAGAAAAATAAAAACTCACACTGAAGGACCCCAAATATGGCAAGAAAATTCGAAAAAGGTGGAAAATGAGAAAATCACACAGTAGGACCCAGAATTACAAAAAAACTTGAAAAAAGTGGAAAATGAGAAAATCACACTGCAGGACCAAGAATATTTAGAGAAATCCTGAAAAACGTGAAAATTAAAAATTCACACTCCAGGACCTAGAATATGCCGAGAAATCCTGAAAAACGTGAAAATTAAAAATTCACATTATCGGACCCAGAATATGGTTAGAAACCCTGAAAAACGGGAAATTAAAAATTCAACTGAAGGACCCGGAATATGGCGAGAAACCCTGAAAAAAGTAGAAAACTAAAAATTCACACTGAAGTACCCGGAATATGGCGAGAAAACCTGAAAAGGTGGAAAATGACAATAATCACAGTGTAGGACCCAGAATTGCACAAAAAAAACTTGAAAAACATCATAATGAGAAAATCACACTGTAGGACCCAGAATATGGCAAGAAACCCTGAGAAACGTGGAAAATTAATAATACACTCTGTAGTACCCAGAATATGGCAAGAAACCCTCAAAAACGTAGAAAATTAAAAACTCACACTGAAGAACCCCAAATATGGCAAGAAAACCTGAAAAATGTGGAAAATGAGAATAATCACAGATTAGGACCCAGAATTGCGAAAATACTTGAAATGTCGTAAATGAGAAAATCACATTTTAGGACCCAGAATATGGCGAGAAACCCTGAGAAACGTAGAAAATTAAAAATACACTCTGTAGCACCGAGAATATGGCAAGAAACCCTCAACAAAGTAGAAAATTAAAAACTCACAATGAAGGACCCCGAATATGGCGAGAAAACCTGAAAGAGGTGGAAAATGAGAATAATCACACTGTAGGACCCAGAATAGCGAAAAAAACATGAAAATCATTGAAAATGAGAAAATCACACTGTAGGACCCAGAATATGGCGAGAAACCCTGAGAAACGTGGAAAATTAAAAATACACTCTGTAGCACCCAGAATATGGCAAGAAACGCTCAAAAAAGTAGAAAATTAAAAACTCACACTGAAGGACCCTGAATATGCCGAGAAAACATGAAAAAGGTAGAAAATGAGAATATTCACACTATATTACCCAGAATTACAAAAACATGAAAAACTTCGAAAATGAGAAAATCACACTGTAGGACCCAGAATATGCCCAGAAACCATGAAAAACGTGGAAAATTAAAAATACACGCTCTAGGACCCAGAATATGGCGAGAAACTTTGAAAAAGAAAATTAAAAATTCACACTGAGGTATCACGAATATGGCGAGAAAACCTGAAAAAGGTGGAAAATGAGAATAATCACACTGTAGGACCCAGAATTGCGAAAAAACTTGAAAAACGTCGAAAATGAGAAAATCACACTGTAGGACCCACAATATGACGAAAAAAAACCTGAAAAACTTGGAAAATTAAAAATACACGCTGTAGGACACAGAATATGTCGAGAAACCCTGAAAAATTAGAAAATTAAAACCTCACACTGAAGGACCCTAAATATGGCGAGAGAACCTAAAAAATGTAGAAAATTAAAAATTCACACTAAAGGACCGGGAATATGGCAATAAAACCTGAAAAAAGAGGAAAATTAAAAATTCACACTGAAGGACCCAGAATATGGCAAGAAACCCTGAAAAATTAGAAAATTAAAAACTCACACTGAAGGACCCTAAATATGGCGAGAGAACATAAAAAAAGTAGAAAATTAAAAATTCACACTAAAGGACCCGGAATATGGCAATAAAACCTGAAAAAGAGGAAAATTAAAAATTCACACTGAAGGACCTGGAATATGTGAAGAAAACCTGAAAAACGTGGAAATGAGAAAATCACACTGTAGGAACCAGAATATGACAGAAAAACCTGAAAAACGTGGAAAATTAAAAATTCACACTGAAGTACCCGGCATACGGCGAGAAAAACTGAAAAATGAGGAAAATTCAAAAACACACTGTAGGATCCAGAATATAGGCGAGAAAACCTGAAAAGGGTGGAAAGTGAGAATTATCACAATGTAGGACCCAGACTTGGAAAAAAAAAAAGTGAAAAACGTCGAAAATGAGAAAATCTCACTGTAGGACCCAGAGTATGCCGAGAAACCCTGAAAAATGAGGAAAATTAAAAATACACGTTGGAGGACACAGAATATGTAGAGAAACACTGAAAAATTAGAAAAGTAAAAAATCACATTGAAGGACCCTAAATATGTCGAGAAAACCTTAAAAAGTTGTAAAATGAGAAAATCACACTGTAGGACGCAGAATTACGAAAAAACTCGAAAAAAGTGGAAAATGAGAAAATCACACTGCAAGACCCAGAATATGCCAGAAACCCTGAAAAATGTAAAAATTAAAAATTCACCCAGAATATGGCGAGAAATACTGAAAAACGTGGAAAATTAAAATATTCACACTGAAGGACCGGAATATGGCTAGGAAACCTGAAAAATGAGAAAAATTCAAAACTCACACTGTAGGAACCAGAATATGGAGAGAAAACCTGAAATAGGTGGAAAAATAGAAAATCACAATGTAGGACCCAGAATATGAAGTAAAAACTTGAAAAGCGTGGAAAATTAAAAATACACGATGTAGGACACAGAATATGTCGAGAAACCCTGAAAAATAAGAAAATTAAAACCTCACACTGAAGGACCAAAAAAAATGGCGAGAGAACCTGAAAAAAGTAGAAAATTAAAAATTCACACTGAAGGACCCAGAATTGCGAAAAAACTTGAAAAAAGTGGAAAATGAGAAAATCACACTGTAGGACCCAGAATATGCCAAGAAACCCTGAAACGTGGAAAATTAAAAATACATGCTGTAGGACGCAGAATACAGAGAGAAACCCTGAAAAAACTAGAAAATTACAAATTCACACTGAAGGACACCAAATATGGCTAGAAAACCTGAAAAAGTTGGAAAATGAGAAAATCCCACTGCAGAACCCAGAATATGCAGAGAAACTCTGAAAAACGTGAAAATTAAAAATTCACACTGTCGGAAAAAGAATATGGCGAGAAATAATGAAAAACGTGGAAAATTAAAAATTCACACTGAATGACCTGGAATATGTCAAGAAAACCTGAAAAACGTGGAAATGAGAAAATCACACTGTAGGAACCTGAATATGATGGAAAAACCTGAAAATGGTGGAAAATGAGAATAATCACACTGTAGGACCCAGATTTGAAAAAAAAAATTGAAAAACGTCGAAAATGTGAATATAATACTCTAGGACCCAGAATATGCCGAGATACCCTGAAAAACGTGGAAAATTAAAAATACACGCTGTAGGACCCAGAATATGGCGAGAAACCCTGAAATATCAGAAAAGTAAAAAATCACACTGAAGGACCCCAAATATGGCGAGAAAACCTGAAAAAGGTTGAAAATGAGAAAATCACACTGTAGGACCCAGAATTACGAAAAAACTTGAAAAACGTGGAAAATGAGAAAATCACACTACAGGACCCAGAAATGCCGATAAACCCTGAAAAACGTGAAAATTAAAAATTCTCACTGTTGGACACAGAATATGGCGAGAAATACTGAAAAACGTGGAAAATTTAAAATTCACACTGAAGGTCCTGGAATATGTCAAGAAAAGCTGAAAAACGTGGAAATGAGAAAAATCACACTGTAGGACCCAGAATATGATGGAAAAAACCTGAAAATCGTGGAAAATTAAAAATTAACACTAAAGAGCCAGGCATATGGCGAGAAAACATGAAAAAAGAGGAAAACTCAAAACTCACGCTGTAGGACACAGAATATGTTGAGAAACCCTGAAAAATTAGAAAATTAAAAATTCACACTGAAGAACCCAAATATGGCGAGAGAACCTGAAAAATGTAGAAAATTAAAAATTCACAATGAAGGACCCAGAACATGGCAATAAAACCTGAAAAACGAGGAAAATTCAAAACTCACTATGTAGGACCCAGAATATGGCAAGAAAACCTGAAAAAGGAGGAAAACTCAAAACTCACACTGTAGAACCCAGAATATGGCGAGAAAACCTGAAAAAGGTGGAAAATGAGAATAATCACACTGTAGGACCGAGATTTGGAAAACAAAAAATTGAAAAACGTTGAAAATGAGAAAATCACACTGTAGGACCCAGAATATGCTGAGAAACCCTGAAAAACCTGGAAAATTAAAAATACACGCTGTAGGACCCAGAATTACGCAAAAACTTGAAAAACGTAGAAAATGAGAAAATCACACGGCAGGACCCAGAATATGCAGAGAAACCCTGAAAAACGTTAAAATTAAAAATACACACTGTCAGACACAGAATATGGCGAGAAATACTGAAAAACGTGGAAAATTAAAAATACAAGCTGTAGGACCCAGAATGTGGCTAGAAACCCTGAAAAAAGTAGAAAATTACAAACTCACACTGAAGGACCCCTAATATGGCAAGAAATCCTGAAAAAGGTGGAAAATGAGAAAATCACTCTGTAGGACCCAGAATTGGGAAAAAACCTGAAAAATGTCATAAATGAGAAAAATCACACTGTAGGACCCAGAATATGATAAAAAACCCTGAAAAACTTGGAAAATTAAAAATACACGCTGTAGTAAAAAGAATATCGAGAAACCCTGAATAACGTGAAAATTAACAATTCACACTGTCGGACAAAGAATATGGCGAGAAACCATGAAAAAAGTGGAAAATTAAAAATTCACACTGTATTATGCAAAATATGGAAAGAAATACTGAAAAACGTGAAAATTAAAAATTCACACTGAAGGACCTGGAATATGGCAAGAAAACCTGAAAAACGTGGAAATGAGAAAATCACACTGTAGGTCCCAGAATATGACGAAAAAAACCTAAAAAAAGTGGAAAATTAAAAATTCACACTGAAGGACCCAGAATATGTAGAGATAACCTGAAAAACGAGGAAAAATAAAACTCACACTGAGGGACCCAGAATATGGCGAAAAAACCTGAAAAAAGTAGAAAATTTAAAATTCACACTGAAGGACCCCGAATATGGCCAGAAAAACTGAAAAAGTTGGAAAATGAGAATAATCAAACTGTAGGACCCAGAATTGCGAAAAAACTTGAAAAGCGTCAAATGAGAAAATCACACTGTAGGACCCATAATGTGCCTAGAAACCCTGTAAACGTGGTAAATTAAAAATACACTGTGTAGGACCCAGAATATGGCGAGAAACCCTGAAAAAAGTCGAAAATTAAAAACTCACAGTGAAGTACCCCAAGAATTGCGAAAAAAACTTGAAAATCGTGGAAAATGAGAAAATCACACTGCTGGACCCAGAATATGCCGATAAACCCTGAAAAACGTGAAAATTAAAAATTCACATTATCGGACACAGAATATGGCAAGAATCATGAAAAAAGTGGAAAATTAAAAATTCACACTGAAGGACCCCTCATATGGCAAGAAAACCTGAAAAACAAGGAAAATTCAAAACTCACACTAT
>NW_028227613.1:0-56997 GCF_978045245.1 Mus caroli
AATTCTGGGTCCTTCAGTGTGATTTTCTCATTTTTCAACTTTTTCAGGTTTTCTCGCCATATTTGGGGTCCTTCCGTGTGATTTTTTACTTTTCTAATTTTTCAGTGTTTCTCGACATATTCTGGGTCCTACAGCGTATATTTTTAATTTTCCACGTTTTCAGGGTTTCTCGGCATATTCTGGGTCCTACAGTGTGATTTTCTCATTTTCGACGTTTTTCAATTTTTTTTTTACAAATCTGGGTTCTGTAGTGTGATTATTCTCATTTTCCATCTTTTTCAGGATTTCTCGCCATATTCTGGGTCCTATAGTGTGAGTTTTGAATTTTCCTTGTTTTTCAGGTTTTCTCGCCATATGAGGGGTCCTTCAGTGTGATTTTTTAATTTTCCACGTTTTCAATATTTCTCGCCATATACTGGGTAATACAGTGTGAATTTTTAATTTTCCACTTTTTTCATGATTCTTGCCATATTCTGTGTCCGACCGTGTGAATTTTTAATTTTCACGTTTTTCAGGGTTTATCGGCATATTCTGGGTCCAGCAGTGTGATTTTCTCATTTTCCACGATTTTCAAGTTTTTTCGCAATTCTTGGGGTATTTCACTGTGAGTTTTTAATTTTCTACTTTTTTCAGGGTTTCTCTCCATATTCAGGGTCCTACACCGTGTATTTTTAATTTACCACGTTTTCAGGGTTTCTCGGCACATTATGGGTCCTACAGTGTGATTTTCTCATTTTCGACGCTTTTCAAGTTTTTTCGCAATTCTGGGTCCTACAGTGTGATTATTGTCATTTTCCACCTTTTTCAGTTTTTCTGGCCATATTCGGGGTCCTTCAGTGTGAATTTTTAATTTTCTACTTTTTTCAGGTTTTCTCGCCATATTCTGGGTCCCTCAGTGTGAGTTTTTAATTTTCCTCGTTTTTCAGGTTATCTCTACATATTCTGGGTCCTTCAGTGTGAATTTTTAATTTTCTACTTTTTTCAGGTTTTTTCGTCATATTCTGGGACCTACAGTGTGATTTTCTCATTTCCTCGTTTTTCAGGTTTTCTTGCCATATTCCAGGTCCTTCAGTGTGAATTTTTAATTTTCACGTTTTTCAGTATTTCTTTCCATATTTTGCGTAATACAGTGTGAATTTTTAATTTTCCACTTTTTTCATGGTTTCTCGCCATATTCTTTGTCCGACAGTGTGAATTGTTAATTTTCACGTTATTCAGGGTTTCTCGATATTCTTTTTACTACAGCGTGTATTTTTAATTTTCCAAGTTTTTCAGGGTTTTTTCGTCATATTCTGGGTCCTACAGTGTGATTTTTCTCATTTATGACATTTTTCAGGTTTTTTCCCAATTCTGGGTCCTACAGAGTGATTTTCTCATTTTCCACCTTTTTCAGGATTTCTTGCCATATTAGGGGTCCTTCAGTGTGAGTTTGTAATTTTCTACTTTTTTTCAGGGTTTCTAGCCATATTCTGGGTCCTACAGCGTGTATTTTTAATTTTCCACGTTTTTCAGTATTTCTCGCCATATTCTGTGTCTGACAGTGTGAATTTTTAATTTTCACGTTTTTCAGGGTTTCTCTGCATATTCTGGGTCCTACCGTGTGATTTTCTCATTTTCTACGTTTTTCAAGTTTTTGCGTAATTCTGGGTCCTACACAGTGTATTTTTAATTTTCCTCGTTTTTCAGGGTTTCTCAGCATATTCTGGGTCCTACAGTGTGATTTTCTCATTTTCAACGTTTTTCAATTTTTTGTTTTCCAAATCTCGGTCCTACAGTGTGATTATTCTCATTTTCCACCTTTTTCAGGTTTTCTCGCCATATTCTGGGTTCTACAGTGTGAGTTTTGAGTTTTCCTCCTTTTTCAGGTTTTCTTGCCATATTCTGGGTCCTACATAGTGAGTTTTGAATTTTCCTCGTTTTTCAGGTTTTATTGCCATGTTCTGGGTCCTTCATTGTGAATTTTTAATTTTCTACATTTTTCAGGTTCTCTCGCCATATTTGGGGTTCTTCAGTGTGAGTTTTTAATTTTCTAATTTTTCAGGGTTTCTCAACATATTCTGTGTCCTACAGCGTGAGTTTTGAGTTTTCCTCTTTTTTCATGTTTTCTCGCCATATGCCTGGCTCTTTAGTGTTAATTTTTAATTTTCCACGATTTTCGGGTTTTTTCCGTCATATTTTGGGTCCTACAGTGTGATTTTTCTCATTTCCACGTTTTTCAGCTTTTCTTGACATATTCCAGGACCTTCAGTGTGAATTTTATATTTTCCACGTTTTTCAGTATTTCTCGCCATATTCTGTGTCCAACAGTGTGATTTTTTAATTTTCACGTTTTTCAGTATTTCTTTCCATATTTTGTGTAATACAGTGTGAATTTTTAATTTTCCACTTTTTTCATGATTTCTTGCCATATTCTTTGTCCAACAGTGTGAATTGTTAATTTTCACGTTATTCAGGGTTTCTCGATATTCTTTTTACTACAGCGTGTATTTTTAATTTTCCAAGTTTTTCAGGGTTTTGCGTCATATTCTAGGTCCTACAGTGTGATTTTTCTCATTTATGACATTTTTCAGGTTTTTTCCCAATTCTGGATCCTACAGAGTGATTTTCTGATTTTCCACCTTTTTCAGGATTTCTCGCCATATTAGGGGTCCTTCAGTGTGAATTTTTAATTTTCTACTTTTTTCAGGGTTTCACGACATATTCTGTGTCCTACAGCGTGAGTTTTGGGTTTTCCTCGTTTTTCAGGTTTTCTCGACATATGCCTGGCTCTTTAGTGTTAATTTTTAATTTTCCACGATTTTCAGGTTTTTCCGTCATATTCTGGGTCCTACAGTGTGATTTTTCTCATTTCCACGTTTTTCAGCTTTTCTTGACATATTCCAGGACCTTCAGTGTGAATTTTAAATTTTCCACGTTTTTCAGTATTTCTCGCCATATTCTGTGTCCAACAGTGTGAATTTTTAATTTTCACGTTTTTCAGGGTTTATCGGCATTTCTGGGTCCTGTAGTGTGATTTTCTCATTTTCCACGTTTTTCAAGTTTTTTCGTAATTCTGGGTCCTACAGTGTGATTTTCTCATTTTCAACCTTTTTCAGGTTTTCTCGCCATATTTGGGGTCCTTCAGTGTGATTTTTTACTTTCTGATATTTCAGGGTTTCTCGCCATATTCTGGGTCCTACAGCGTGTATTTTTAATTTTCCACGTTTTTCAGGGTATCTCGGCATATTCTGGGTCCTAGAGTATTATATTCACATTTTCGACGTTTTTCAATTTTTTTTTTCAAATCTGGGTCCTACAGTGTGATTATTCTCATTTTCCACCATTTTCAGGTTTTTCCATCATATTCAGGTTCCTACAGTGTGATTTTCTCATTTCCACGTTTTTCAGGTTTTCTTGACATATTCCAGGTCATTCAGTGTGAATTTTTAATTTTCCACGTTTTTCATTATTTCTCGCCATATTCTTTGTCCGACAGTGTGAATTTTTAATTTTCACGTTTTTCAGAGTTTCTCTGCATATTCTGGGTTCTGCAGTGGGATTTTCTCATTTTCCAACTTTTTCAGGTTTTCTAGCCATATTTGGTGTCCTTCAGTGTGAATTTGTAATTTTCTAGTTTTTTCAGGGTTTCTCTCTGTATTCTGCTTCCTACAGCATGTATTTTTAATTTTCCACGTTTTCAGGGTTTCTTGGCATATTCTGGGTCCTACTGTGTGATTTTCTCATTTCCATGTTTTTCAGGGTCACTTGCCGTATTCCAGGTCCTTCAGTGTGAATTTTTTTCCACGGTTTTCAGTATTTCTCGCCATATCTGGGTAATAAAGTGTGAATTTTTAATTGTCCACTTTTTTCATGGTTTCTCACCATATTCTGTGTCCGACTGTGTGAATTTTTAATTTTCAGGTTTTTCATGGTTGTTCGGCATATTCTGGTTTCTGCAGTGTGATTTTCTCATTTTCCACATTTTTCAAGTTTTTTCATATTTCTGGGTCCTACAGTGTGATTTTCTCTTTTTTCATCTTTTTATGTTTTCTTGCCATATTTGGGGTCCCTCAGTGTGAGTTTTTACATTTCTAATTTTTCAGGGTTTCTCGACATATTATGGGTCCTACAGCGTGTATTTTTATTTTTCCACGTTTTTCAGTGTTTCTCAGCATATTCTGGGTCCTACAGTGTGATTTTCTCAATTTTGAAATTTTTCAAGTTTTTTCGCATATCTTGGTCCTACAGTGTGATTATTCTCATTTTCCAACTTTTTCAGGTTTTCTAGCCATATTCTGGGTCCTACAGTGTGAATTTTGAATTTTCCTCGTTTTTCAGGTTTTCTCGCCATATTCTGGGTCCTTCACTGTGAATTTTTAATTTTCCACTTCTTTCAAGTTTTTTGTAATATTATGGGTCCTACGGTGTGCTTTTCTCATTTTCCACCTTTTTCAGGTTTTCTCGCCATATTCGGGGTCCTTCAATGTGAGTTTTTAATTTTCTACATTCTTCAGGGTTTCTCGCCATATTCTGGGTCCTACAGAGTGTATTTTTAATTTTCCACGTTTTTCAAGGTTTCTCTGCATATTCTGGCTCGTACAGTGTGATTTTCCCATTTCCTCGTTTTTCAGGTTTTCTTGACATATTCCAGGTCCTTCAGTCTGAATTTTTAATTTTCCACGTTTTTCAGTATTTCTCGCCATATTCTGGGCAATACAGTGTGATTTTCTCATTTTCCACTTCTTTCATGGTTTCTTGCCATATTCTGTGTCTGACAGTGTGAATTTTTTATTTTCACATTTTTCAGTGTTTCTCGGCATATTCTGGGTCTTGCAGTGTGATTTTCTCCTTTTCCACGTTTTTCAAGTTTTTTTGTAATTCTGGGTCCTACAGTGTGATTTTCTCATTTTCCACCTTTTTCAGGTTAACTCTCCATATTCGGGGTCCTTCAGTGTGAGTTTTTAATTTTCTAGTTTTTCAGGGTTTCTCGGCATATTCTGGGTTCTGCAGTGTGATTTTCTCCTTTTCCACGTTTTTCAAGTTTTTTCGCTATTCTGTGTCCTACAGTGTGATTATACTCATTTTCCACCTTTTTCAGGTTTTTTGCCATATTCGGTGTCTTTCAGTGTGAGTTTTTAATTTTCTACTTTTTACTGTGTTTCTTGCAATATTCTGGCTCCAAAAAACATATTTTTATTTTTTCTCGTTTTTCAGGGTTTCTTGGCATATTCTGGGTCCTACAATGTGATTTTCTCATTTTCCACTTTTTTTAAGTTTTTTCGCATTTCTATGTCCTACAGATTGTTTTTCTCATTTTCCACATTTTTCAGGTTTTCTCGCCATATTCCGGGTCCTTCAGTGTGAGTTTTTAATTTTCTACTTCTTTCAGGGTTTCTTGCCATATTCTGAATCCTACAGCGTGTATTTTTAATTTTCCACGTTTTCAGGGTTTCTGGCATATTCTTGCTCCTACTGTGCGATTTTCCAATTTTTGACTTTTTTCAAGTTTTTTTCCCCAATTCTCCATCCTACAGTGTGATTTTCTCATTTTCCACCTTTTTCAGGTTTTCTCAGCATATTCTGGGTCCTGCAGTGTGAATTTTTAATTTTCCACGTTTTTCAAGGTTTTTTTCCATATTCTGGTCCTATAGTGTGAATTTTTATTTTTCAACATTTTTCAGTGTTTCTCATCATATTCTGGGTCCTACAGTGTGAATTTCTCATTTTCCACCTTTTTCAGGGTTTCTTGCCATATTCTAGGTTCTTCAGTGGGAGTTTTTAATTTTCCATGTTTTTAAGGTTTTTTTTTCGTCATATTCTCAGTCCCACAGTGTGATTTTTTCATTTTCAAACTTTTTCAGGTTTTCTCGGCATATTCTTGTTCCTACAGTGTGAATTTAATTTTCCACATTTTTCAGTGTTTCTCGCCATATTCTGGGTCCCACAGTGTAAATTTTTAATTTTCGTCGTTTTTAAGGTTTTTTTTTTTGGTAATATTCTTGGTCCGACAGTGTGAATATTTAATGTTTCACTTTTTTCAGCGTTTCTCGGCATATTCTGGGTCCTACAGTGTGATTTTCTCATTTTCCACATTTTTCAATTTTTTTCGTAATTCTGGGTCCTACAGTGTGATTTTCTCATTTTCCACCTTTTTCAGCCTTTCTAGCCATTTTTCGGGTCCTTCAGTGTGAGTTTTTAATTTTCTAATTTTTTCATGGTTTCTCGCCGTATTCTGGGTCCTAAACGTTGTATTTTTAATTTTTCACGTTTTCAGGGTTTCTTGGCATATTCTGGGTCCTACAGTGTGATTTTCTCATTTTCGATATTTTCAAGTTTTTTCGTAATTCTGGGTGCTACAGTGTGATTTTCTCATTTTCCACCTTTTTCAGGTTTTCTCGCCATAATTGGGGTTCTTCAGTGTCAGTTTGTAATTTTCTACTTTTTTCAGGGTTTCTTGCCATATTTGGGGTCCTTCAGTGTGAGTTTTTAATTTTCTACTCTTTCAGGGTTTCTCGCCATAAACTGTGTCCTATAGTATGTATTTTTCATTTTCCACGTTTTTCAGGTTTTTTCTTCATATTCTGGGTCCTACACTGTGATTTTCACATTTCCACATTTTCAGGTTTTCTTGCCATATTCCAGGTCCTTCAGTGTGGATTTTTAATTTTCCACGTTTTTCAGTATTTCTCCCCATATTATGGGTAATACAGTGTGAATTTTAATTATCCACTTTTTTTCATGGTTTCTCGCCATATTCTGTGTCCGACAGTGTGAATTTTTAATTTTCACGTTTTTCAGTGTTTCTTGAAATATTCTGGGTCCTGCAGTGTGATTTTCTCATTTTCCACCTTTTTCAGGTTTTCTCCCCATATTTGGGGTCCTTCAGTGTCAGTTTGTATTTTTCTACTTTCTTCAGGGTTTCTCACCATATTCTGGATCCTACAGTGTGATTTTCTCATTTTCCACCTTTTTCAGGTTTTCTCGCCATGTTTGGGCTCCTTCACTGTGAGATTTTAATTTTCTACTTTTTTATTAACTTTTTCTCGCCATATTCTGGGTCCGTTAGTGTGAATTTTTAATTTTCATGTTTTTCACATTTTCTCGGCCTATTCTGGGTCCTGAAATGTGATTTTCTCATTTTCCACCTTTTTCAGGGTTTCTCGCTATATTTGGGGTCCTACAGTGTGAGTTTGTAATTTTGAACTTTTTTCAGGGTTTCTCGCCATATTCTGGGTCCTACAGCATGTATTTTTAATTTTCCACGTTTTCAGGGTTTCTGGGCAAAATCTGGGTCCTACAGTGTGATTATTCTCATTTTCCACCTTTTTCAGGTTTTCTCACCATATTCGGGGTCCTTCAGTGTGAATTTTTAATTTTCTACTTTTTTCAGGTTTTCTCGCCATATTCTGGGTCCTACAGCATGTTTTTTTAATTTTACACGTTTTCAGGGTTTCTGGGCATAATCTGGGTCCTACAGTGTGATTATTCTCATTTTCCACCTTTTTCAGGTTTTCAAACCATATTCGGGGTCTTTCAGTGTGAATTTTTAATTTTCTACTTTTTTCAGGTTTTCTCGCCATATTCTGTGTCCTTCAGTGTGAGTTTTTTATCTTCCTCCTTTTTCAGGTTTTTCGCAATATTCTGGGTCCTTCCGTGTGATATTTTAATATTTTATCTTTTTCAGGTTTTTTCGTCATATTCTGGGTTATACTGTGTGATTTTCTCATTTCCATGTTTTTTCAGGGTCTCTTGCCGTATTCCAGGTCCTTCATTGTGAATTTTTTCCCACGGTTTTCAGTATTTCTCTCCATATCTGGGTAATGAAGTGTGAATTTTTAATTGTCCAGTCTTTTCATGGTTTCTCACCATATTCTGTGTCCAATAGTGTGAATTTTTAATTTTCAGGTGTTTCATGGTTGTTCGGCATATTCTCGTTTCTGCAGTGTGATTTTCTCATTTTCCACGTTTTTCAAGTTTTTTCGTATTTTGGGTCCTACAAGTGTGATTTTCTCATTTTCGATGTTTTTCATGTTTTTGTAATTCTGGGTAATACAGTGTGATTATTCTCATTTTCTACCTTTTTAATGTTTTCGCGCCATATTCGGGATCCTTCAGTGTGAGTTTTTAATTTTCTACTTTGTTGAGGGTTTCTTGCCATATTCTCAGTGCTACAGAGTGTATTTTTAATTTTCCACGTTTCTCAGGGTTTCTCCCCAATTTCTGGATCCTAAAATGTGATTTTCTCATTTACGACGTTTTTCAAGTATTTTCGGAATTCTGGTTCCTACACTGTGATTATTCTCATTTTTCACATTTTTCAGGTTTTCTTGCCATATTTGGGTTCCTTCAGTGTGAGTTTTTAATTTTCTACTTTTATGAGGGTTTCTTGCCATATTCTGGGTACTACAGAGTGTATTATTAATTTTCCACCTTTCTCAGGGTTTCTTGCCATATTCTGGGTCCTACAGAGTCTGTCTGTCTCTCTGTGTGTCTGATCCCCTGGAACTGTAGATGGGCCAGCATATAGTTGCTGGTAGTTGATCCCAGGTTCTCTGGAAGAGGAGACAATGCTGTTAATTGTTGAGCCCTTTCAGTGGCTCCACCTATCTTTAAATTTTTAGAAGTATATGTTAGGCTGTGTTTATGTACATATTTGAAGACCATAAGAGGGATTTAGATTCTCCAGAATATGACACCCTCTTCTGGAGTGTCTGAAGACAACTACAGTGCACTTATATCTAATAAATACATAAATAAATAAATAAATAAATAAATAAATAAATAAATAAATAAATATAAACATTATTTTTAAAGGATAAGAAAGAAAGAAAAACCAGGCAGGCCTGCAATCCTTGTCTGTCTGTCTGTATGTATGTCTGTCTGATCCCCTGGAACTGGAGATGGGCCACAATATAGTTGCTGGTAGTTGATCCCAGGTCCTCTGGAAGAGGAGACAATGCTGTTAGTTGTTGAGCCCTCTCAGTGGCCCCACCCATCTTTAAATTTTTAGAAGTATATGTGAGGCTGTGTTTATGTACATCATATGCAGACCATAAGAGGGATTTAGATTCTCCAGAATCTGACACCCTCTTCTGGAGTGTCTGAAGACAGCTACAGTGTACTTATATCTAATAAATACATAAATAAATAAATAAACATTTTTTAAAAAGTATAAGAAAGAAAGAAAAATCAGGCAGGCCTGCCATCCTTATCTCTGTCTGTCTGTCTGTCTGTCTTATCCCCTGGAACTTGAGATGGGCCACCATATAGTTGCTGGTAGTTGATCCCACGTTCTCTGGAAGAAGAGACAATGCTGTTAATTGTTGAGCCCTTTCAGTGGGCCCACCCATCTTTTAATTTTTAGAAGTATATGTGAGGCTCTGTTTATGTACATCATATGCAGACCATAAGAGGGATTTAGATTCTCCAGAATCTGACACCCTCTTCTGTAGTGTCTGAAGACAGCTACAGTGTACTTATATCTAAGAAATGCATAAATAAATAAATAAATAAATAAATAAATAAATAAATAAATAAATATTTTTTAAAAAGGATAAGAAAGAAAGAAAGACAGGGCAGGCCTGCCATCTTTAGCACTGTCTGTATGTCTTTCTGTCTGATCCCCTGGAACTGGAGATGGGCCACCATATAGTTGCTGGTAGTTGATCCCAGGTACTCTGGAAGAGGAGACAATGCTGTTAATTGTTGAGCTTTTAGAGTGGGCCCACCCTTCTTTAAATTTTTAGAAGTATATGTGAGGCTGTGTTTATGTCCATCATATGCAGACCATAAGAGGGATTTAGATTCTCCAGAATCTGACATCCTCTTCTGGAGTGTCTGAACAGCTACAGTGTATTTATATCTAATAAATAAATAGATAAATAAATAAATAAATAAATAAATAAATAAATAAATAAATAAACATTTTTTTTAAAAGGATAAGAAAGAAAGAAAGACCAGGCAGGCCTGCCATCCATATCACTGTCTGTCTGTGTGTCTGTCTATCTGATCCCCGGGAACTGGAGATGGGCCACCATATAGTTGCTGGTAGTTGATCCAAGGTTTTCTGGAAGAGGAGAAAATGCTCTTAATTGTTGAGCCCTTTCAGTGGCCCCACACTTCTTTAAATATTTAGAAGTATATGTGAGGCCTGTTTATGAACATCATATTCAGATTATAAGAGGATTTAGATTCTCCAGAAACTGACACCCTGTACTGGAGTGTCTGAAGACAGCTACAGTGTACTTATATATAATAAATAAATAAATAAATAAATAAATAAATAAATAAATAAATAAATAAATAAACATTTTTAAAAAGGATAAGAAAGAAAGTAAGACCAGGCAGTCCTGCCATCCTTATTTCTGTCTGTCTGTCTGTCTGTCTGATCCCCTGGAACTGGAGATGGGCCACCATATAGTTGCTGGTAGTTGATCCAAGGTTCTCTGGAAGAGGAGACAATGCTGTTAATTGTTGAGCTCTTTCAGTGGGCCTACACTTCTTTAAATATTTAGAAGTATATATGAGGCTGTATTTATGTACATCATATTCAGATTATAAGAGGGTTTATATTCTCCAGAATCTGACAACCTCTACTGAAGTGTCTGAAGACAGCTACAGTGTACTTATATATAATAAATAAATAAATAAATAAATAAATAAATAAACATTTTTTAAAAAGGATAAGAAAGAAACTAAGACCAGGCAGGCCTCCCATCCTTATCTCTGTCTGTCTTTCTGTCTGTGTGTCTGTCTGATCCCCTGGAACTGGAGATGGGCTACCATATAGTTCCTGGTAGTTGATCCCGGGTTCTCTGGAAGAGGAGACAATGATGTTAATTGTTGAGCCCTATCAGTGGCCCTACCCATCTTTAAATTTTTAGAAGTGTCTTGAAGCTGTGTTTATGTACATCATATGAAGACCATAAGAGGGATTTAGATTCATCTGAACCTGACACCCTCTTCTGGAGTGTCTGAAGACAGCTACAGTGTACTTATATCTAATAAATAAATAAATAAATAAATAAATAAATAAATAAATAAACATTATTTAAACCGGATAAGAAAGAAAGAAAGACCAGGAGGCCTGCCATCCTTATCTCTGTCTGTCTGTCTGTCTGTCGTTCTGCTCTCCTGGAACTGGAGATGGGCCACCATATAGGTGCTGGTAGTTGATCCCAGGTTCTCTGGAAGAGGAGAGAATGCTGTTAATTGTTGAGCCCTTTCAGCGGCCCCACTCATCGTTAAATTTTTACTAGTATATGTTAGTCTGTGTTCATGTACATCATATGCAGACTATAAGAGGGATTTAGATTCTCCAGAATCTGACACCCTCTTCTGGAGTGTCTGAAGACAGCTACAGTGTATTTATATCTAATAAATACATAAATAAATAATCATTTTTTAAAAAGGATAAGAAAGAAAGAAAGACCAGGCAGGCCTGCCATCCTTATCCTTGTCTGTCTGTCTGTCTGTCTGATCCCTGGGAGTGGAGATGGGACACCATATAGTTGCAGGTAGTTGATCCCAGGTTCTCTGGAAGAGGAGACAATGCTGTTAATTGCTGAGCCCTTTCAGTGCCACCCCCACCTTTAAATTTTAAGAAGTAAATGTGAGGCTGTGTTTATGTACATCATATGCAGACCATAAGAGGGATTTAGATACTCCAGAATCTGACACCCTCTTCTGGAGTGTTGAAGACAACTACATTGTACTTATATCTAATAAATAAATAAATAAATAAATAAATAAATAAATAAATAAATAAATAAAAACATTATTTTAAAAGGATAAGAAAGAAAGAAAGACCAGGCAGGCCTGCCCTCCTTATCTCTGTCTGTCTGTCTGTCTGTCTGTCTGATCCCCTGGAAATAGAGATGGGCCACCATATAGTTGCTGGTAGCTGATCCCAGGTTCTCTGGAAGAAGAGACAATGCTGGTAAATGTTGAGCCCTTTCAGTGGCCCCACCCATCTTAAATTTTTAGAAGTGTATGTGAATCTGTGTTTATGTCCATCATATGCAGACCATAAGAGGGATTTATATTCTCCAGAATCTGACACCGTCTTCTGGAATGTCTGAAGACAGCTAGAGTGTACTTATATCTAATAAATACATAAATAAATAAATAAACATTTGTTTAAAAGATAAGAAAGAAAGAAAAACCAGGGAGGCCTGCCACCCTTGTCTGTCTGTCTCTTTGTCTGCCTGATCCCCTGGAACTGGAGATGGGCCACCATATAGTTGCTGGTAGTTGATCCCAGGTTCTCTGGTAGAGGAGACAATGCTGTTAATTGTTGAGCTTTTAGAGTGGCCCCACCCTTCTTTAAATTTTTAGAAGTATATGTGAGGCTGTGTTTATGTACATCATATGCAAACCATAAGAGGGATTTAGATTCTCCAGAATCTGACACCCTCTTCTGGAGTGTCTGAACAGCTACAGTGTACTTATATCTAATAAATAAATAGATAAATAAATAAATAAATAAATAAACTTTTTTTAAAAAGGATAAGAAAGAAAGAAAGACCAGGCAGGCCTGCCATCCATATCTCTGTCTGTCTGTCTGTCTGTCTGTCTATCTGATCCCCGGGAACTGGAGATTGGCCACCATATAGTTGCTGGTAGTTGATCCAAGGTTCTCTGGAAGAGGAGACAATGCTGTTAATTGTTGAGCCCTTTCAGTGGCCCCACACTTCTTTAAATATTTAGAAGTATATGTGAGGCCTTTTTATGTACATCATATTCAGATTATAAGAGGATTTAGATTCTCCAGAAACTGACACCCTCTACTGGAGTGTCTGAAGACAGCTACAGTGTACTTATATATAATAAATACATAAATAAATAAATAAATAAATAAATAAATAAATAAATAAATAAATAAACATTTTTTAAAAGGATAAGAAAGAAAGTAAGACCAGGCAGGCCTGCCATCCTTATCTCTGTCTGTCTGTCTGTCTGTCTGATCCCCTGGAACTGGAGATGGGCCACCATATAGTTGCTGGTAGTTGGTCCAAGGTTATCTGGAAGAGGAGAAAATGCTGTTAATTGTTGAGCCCTTTCAGTGGCCCCACACTTCTTTAAATATTTAGAAGTATATGTGAGGCTGTGTTTATGTACATCATATTCAGATTATAAGAGGATTTAGATTCTCCAGAATCTGACACCCTCTACTGGAATGTCTGAAGACAGCTACAGTGTACTTATATATAATAAATACATAAATAAATAAATAAATAAACATTTTTTAAAAAGGATAAGAAAGAAAGTAAGACCAGGCAGGCCTGCCATCCTTATCTCTGTCTGTCTGTCTGTGTGTCTGTCTGAACCCCTGGAACTGGAGATGGGCTACCATATAGTTGCTGGTAGTTGATACCAGGTTCTCTGGAAGAGGAGACAATGCTGTTAATTGTTGACCCCTATTTGTGGCCCTACCCATCTTTAAATTTTTAGAAGTGTATCTGAGGCTGTGTTTATGTACATCATATGCAGACCAGAAGAGGGATTTAGATTCGTCAGTATCTGACACCCTCTTCTGGAGTGTCTGAAGACAGCTACAGTGTACTTATATCTAATAAATACATAAATACATAAATAAATAAATAAATAAATAAATAAATAAATAAATAAACATTATTTAAACCGGATAAGAAAGAAAGAAAGACCAGGCAGGCCTGCCATCCTTATGTCTGTCTGTCTGTCTGTCTGTCTGTCGTTCTGATCCCCTGGAACTGGAGATGGGCCACCATATAGGTGCTGGTAGTTGATCCCAGGTTCTCTGGAAGAGGAGACAATTCTGTTAATTGATGAGCCCTTTCAATGCCCCCCCCACCTTTAAATTTTAAGAAGTAAATGTGAGGCTGTGTTTATGTACATCATATACAGACCATAAGAGGGATTTAGATTTTCCAGAATCTGACAACTTCTTCTGGAGTGTCTGAAGCTGGCTACAGTGTACTTACATCTAATAAACATATAAATAAATGAATAAACATTTTTTAAAAAGGATAAGAAAGAAAGAAAGACCAGGCAGGCCTTCCATCCTTATCTCTGTCAGTCTGTCTGTCTGTCAGTCTGTCTGATCGCTTGGAACTGGAGATGGGCCACCATATAGTTGCTGTTAGTTGATCCCAGGTTCTCTGGAAGAGGAGACAATGCTGTTAATTGTTGAGCCCTTTCAGTGACTCCACCTATCTTTAAATTTTTAGAAGTATATGTTAGGCTGTGTTTATGTACATCATATGCAGACCATAAGAGGGATTTAGATTCTCCAGGATCTGACACCCTCATCTGGAGTGTCTGAACACAACTACAGTGTACTTATATCTAATAAATAAATAAATAAATAAATAAATAAATATATAAATATATAAATAAATAAATAAACATTTTTAAAAAGGATGAGAAAGAAAGTAAAACCACGCAGGCCTGCAATCCTTGTTTGTCTGTTTGTCTGTCTGTCTGTCTGATCCCCTGGAACTGGAGGTGGGCCACCATATAGTTGCTGCTAGTTGATCCCAGGTTCTCTGGTAGAGGAGACAATGCTGTTAATTGTTGAGCCGTTTCAGTGGCCCCACACATCTTTAAATTTTTAGAAGTATATGTGAGGCTGTGTTTATGTACATCATATGCAGACCATAAGAGGGATTTAGATTCTCTAGAATATGACGCCCTCTTCTGAAGTATCTGAAGACAGCTACAGTGTACTTATATCTAATAAATACATATATTAATAAATAAACATTTTTAAAATGTATAAGAATGAAAGTAAAACCAGGCAGTAGTGCAATCATTGTCTGTCTGTCTGTATGTATGACTGTCAGATCCCCTGGAACTGGAGATGGGCCACAATATAGTTGCTGGTAGTTGATCCCAGGTCCTCTGGAAGAGGAGACAATGCTGTTAATTGTTGAGCCCTTTCAGTGGCCCCACCCATCTTTAAATTTTTAGAAGTATATGTGAGGCTGTGTTTATGTACATCATATGCAGACCATAAGAGGGATATAGATTCTCCAGAATCTGACACCCTCTTCTGGAGAGTCTGAAGACAGCTACAGTGTACTTATATATAATAAATAAATGAATAAATGAATAAATGAATAAATGAATAAATGAATAAATGAATAAATGAATAAATGAATAAATGAATAAATGAATAAATGAATAAATGAATAAATGAATAAATGAATAAATGAATAAATGTATAAATGAATAAATAAACATTTTTAAACAGGATAAGAAACAAAGAAAAATCAGGCAGAACTGACATCCTTATCTTTGTCTGTCTGTCTGTCTGTCTGATCCCCTGCAACTTGAGATGGGCCACCATATAGTTGCTGGTAGTTGATCCCATATTCTCTGGAAGAGGAGACAATGGTGTTAATTTTTGAGCCTTTTCAGTGGGCCCACCCAGCTTTAAATTTTTAGAAGTATATGTAAGCCTGTGTTTATGTACATCATATACAGACCATAAGAGGGATTTAGAATCTCCAGAAGATGACACCCTCTTCTAGAGTGTCTGCAGACAGCTATAGTGTACTTATATCTAATAAATAAATAAATAAATAAATAAATAAATAAATAAATAAATAAATAAATAAACATTTTTTTAAAAGAATAAGAAAGAAAGAAAGTCCAGGCAGGCCTCCATCCTTATCTCTGTCTCTCTGTCTGACTGTCTGATACCCTGGAACTGGAGATGAGCCACCATATAGTTGCTGGTAGTTTATCCAAGTTTCTCTGGAAGAGGAAGCAATGCTGTTAATTGACGAGCCATTTTTGGGGCCCCACCCATCTTTAAATTTTTAGAAGAAAATGTGAGTCTGTGTTTTTGTACATCATATGCAGACCATAAGAGGGATATAGATTCTCCAGAATCTGACACCCTCTTCTGGAGTGTCTGAAGACAGCTACAGTGTACTTATATCTAATAAATAAATAGATAAATAAATAAATAATTAATTAAACATTTTTTAAAAAGGATAAGAAAGAAAGAAAGAACAGGCAGGCCTGCCATCCATATCTCTGTCTGTCTGTCTGTCTGTCTATCTGATCCCCGGGAACTGGAGATGGGCCACCATATAGTTGCTGGTAGTTGATCCAAGGTTCTCTGGAAGAGGAGACAATGCTGTTAATTGTTGAGCCCTTTCAGTGTCCCCACACTTCTTTAAATATTTAGAAGTATATGTGAGGCCTTTTTATGTACATCATATTCAGATTATAAGAGGATTTAGATTCTCCAGAATCTGACACCCTCTACTGGAGTGTCTGAAGACAGCTACAGTGTATTTATATATAATAAATACATAAATAAATAAATAAATAAATAAATAAATAAATAAATAAATAAACATTTTTTAAAAAGGATAAGAAAGAAAGTAAGACCAGGCAGGCCTGCCATCCTTATCTCTGTCTGTCTGTCTGTCTGTTGTCTGATCCCCTGGAAGTGGAGATGGGCTACCATATAGTTGCTGGTAGTTGATCCCAGGTTCTCTGGAAGAGGAGACAATGCTGTTAATTGTTGAACCCTATCAGTGGCCCTACCCATCTTTAAATTTTTAGAAGTGTATGTGAGGCTGTGTTTATGTACATCATATGCAGACCAGAAGAGGGATTTAGATTCATCAGAATCTGACACCTTCTTCTGGAGTTTCTGAAGACAACTACAGTGTACTTATATCTAATAAATACATAAATAAATAAGTAAATAAAGAAATAAACATTATTTAAACCAGATAAGAAAGAAAGAAAGACCAGGCAGGCCTGCCATTCTTATCTCTGTCTGTCTGTCTGTCTGTCTGTCTGTCGTTCTGATCCCCTGGAACTGGAGATGAGCCACCATATAGGTGCTGGTAGTTGATCCCAGGTTCTCTGGAAGAGGACACAATGCTGTTAATTGTTGAGCGCTTTCAGTGGCCCCACCCATCGTTAAAATTTTAGTAGTATATGTGAGGCTGTGTTTATGTACATCATATGCAGACCATAAGAGGGATTTAGATTCTCCAGAATATGACACCCTCTTCTGGAGTGTCTGAAGACAGCTACAGTGTACTTATATATAATAAATACATAAATAAATAAACATTTTTTAAAAAGGATAAGAAAGAAAGACCAGGCAGGACTGCCATCCTTATCCTTGTCTGTCTGTCTGTCTCTCTGATCCCCTGGGAGTGGAGATTGGCCACCATATAGTTGCAGGTAGTTGATCCCAGGTTCTCTGGAAGAGAAGACAATGCTGTTAATTGTTGAGCCCTTTCAGTGGCTCCACATATCTTTAAATTTTTAGATGTATATGTGAGGCTATGTTTATGTACATCATATGCAGACCATATGAGGGATTTAGATTCTCGAGAATCTGACACCCTCCTCTGGAGTGTCTGAAGACAACTACAGTGTACTTATATCTAATCAATCAATCAATCAATCAATCAATAAATAAATAAATAAATAAACATTTTTTAAAAGGATAAGAAAGAAAGACGGACCAGGCAGGCCTGCCCTCCTTATCTCTGTCTGTCTGTCTGTCTGTTTGTCTGATCCCCTGGAACAGGAGATGGGCCACCATATAGTTGCTGCTAGTTGATCCCAGGTTCTGGTAGAGGAGACAATGCTGTTAATTGTTGAGCCGTTTCAGTGGCCCCACACATCTTTAAATTTTTAGAAGTATATGTGAGGCTGTGTTTATGTACATCATATGCAGACAATAAGAGGGATTTAGATTTCCAGAATATGACACCCTCTTCTGAAGTGTCTGAAGACAGCTACAGTGTACTTATATCTAATAAATACATAAATAAATAAATAAATAAATAAATAAATAAATAAATAAACATTTTTAAAATGTATAAGAAAGAAAGGAAAACATGACAGGCCTGCAATCCTTGTCTGTCTGTCTGTATGTATGTCTGTCTGATCCCCTGGAACTGGAGATGGGTCACAATATAGTTGCTGGTAGTTGATCCCAGGTACTCTGGAAGAGGAGACAATGCTGTTAATTGTTGAGCCCTTTCAGTGGCTCCACCTATCTTTAAATTTTTAGATGTATATGTGAGGCTGTGTTTATGTACATCATATGCAGACCATAAGAGGGATTTAGATTCTCCAGAATATGACACCCTCTTCTGGAGTGTCTGAAGACAGCTACAGTGTACTTATATATAATAAATACATAAATAAATAAACATTTTTTAAAAAGGATAAGAAAGAAAGACCAGGCAGGCCTGCCATCCTTATCCTTGTCTGTCTGTCTGTCTCTCTGATCCCTGGGAGTGGAGATTGGCCACCATATAGTTGCAGGTAGTTGATCCCAGGTTCTCTGGAAGAGGAGACAATGCTGTTAATTGTTGAGCCCTTTCAGTGGCTCCACCTATCTTTAAATTTTTAGATGTATATGTGAGGCTGTGTTTATGTACATCATATGCAGACCATAAGAGGGATTTAGATTCTCCAGAATCTGACACCCTCTTCTGGAGTGTCTGAAGACAACTACAGTGTATTTATATCTAATAAATAAATAAATAAATAAATAAATAAATAAATAAATAAATAAACATTTTTAAAAGGATAAGAAAGAAAGAAAAACCAGGCAGGCCTGCCCTCCTTATCTCTGTCTGTCTGTCTGTCTGTCTGATCCCCTGGAACTGGAGATGGGCCACTATATAGTTGCTGGTAGTTGATCCCAGGTTCTCTGGAAGAAGAGACAATGCTGTTAATTGTTGAGCCCTTTCAGTGGCCCCACCCATCTTTAAATTTTTAGATGTATATGTTAGGCTGTGTTTATGTCCATCATATGCAGACCATAATGTGGATTTATATTCTCCAGAATCTGACACCCTCTTCTGGAGTGTCTGAAGACAGCTACAGTGTACTTATATCTAATAAATACAAAAATAAATAAATAAACATTATTTTAATAGGATAAGAAAGAAAGAAAAACCAGGCAGGCCTGCCATCCATATCTCTGTCTATCTGTCTGTCTGTCTGTCTGATCCCCTGGAACTGGAGATGGGCCACCATATAGTTGCTGGTATTTGATCCCAGGTTCTCTGTTAGAGGAGACAATGCTGTTAATTGTTGAGCCCTTTCAGTGGCCCAACACATCTTTAAATTTTTAGAAGTATATGTGAGGCTGTGTTTATGTACATCATATGCAGACCATAAGAGGGATTTAGATTCTCCAGAATCTGTCACCCTCTTGTGGAGTGTCTGAAGACAGCTAAAGTGTACTTATATATAATAAATACATAAATAAATAAATAAACATTTTTTAAAAAGGATAAGAAAGAAAGTAAAACCAGGCAGTCCTGCAATCCTTATCTGTCTGTCTGTCTGTCTGTCTGATCCCCTAGAACTGGAGATGGGCCACCATATAGTTGCTGGTATTTGATCCCAGGTTCTCTGGTAGAGGAGACAATGCTGTTAATTGTTGATCCGTTTCAGTGGCCCCACACACCTTTAAATTTTTAGAAGTATATGTGAGGCTGTGTTTATGTACATCATATGCAGACCATAAGAGGGATTTAGATTCTCCACAATATGACACCCTCTTCTGGAGTGTCTGAAGACAACTACAGTGTACTTATATCTAATAAATACATATATAAATAAATAAAAATTTTTAAAATGTATTAGAAAGAAAGAAAAACCAGGCACTCCTGCAATCCTTGTCTGTCTGTCTGTATGTATGTCTGTCAGATCCCCTGGAACTGGAGATGGGCCACAATATAGTTGCTGGTAGTTGATCCCAGGTCCTCTGGAAGAGGAGACAATGGTGTTAATTGTTGAGCCCTTTCAGTGGGCCCACCCATCTTTAAATTTTTAGAAGTATATGTGAGGCTGTGTTTATGTACATCATATGCAGACCATAAGAGGGATTTAGATTCTCCAGAAGATGACACCCTCTTCTAGAGTGTCTGAAGTCAGCTACAGTGTACTTATATCTAATAAATAAATAAATAAATAAATAAATAAATAAATAAATAAATAAATAAATAAACATTATTTTAAAAGAATAAGAAAGAAAGAAAGACCAGGCAGGCCTCCATCCTTACCTCTGTCTCTCTGTCTGACTGTCTGATACCCTGGAACTGGAGATGGGCCACCATATAGTTGCTGGTAGTTGATCCAAGGTTATCTGGAAGAGGAGAAAATGCTGTTAATTGTTGAGCCCTTTCAGTGGCCCCACACTTCTTTAAATATTTAGAAGTATATGTGAGGCTGTGTTTATGTACATCATATTCAGATTATAAGAGGATTTAGATTCTCCAGAATCTGACACCCTCTACTGGAATGTCTGAAGACAGCTACAGCGTACTTATATATAATAAATACATAAATAAATAAATAAATAAACATTTTTTAAAAAGGATAAGAAAGAAAGTAAGACCAGGCAGGCCTGCCATCCTTATATCTGTCTGTCTGTGTGTCTGTCTGAACCCCTGGAACTGGAGATGGGCTACCATATAGTTGCTGGTAGTTGATACCAGGTTCTCTGGAAGAGGAGACAATGCTGTTAATTGTTGACCCCTATTTGTGGCCCTACCCATCTTTAAATTTTTAGAAGTGTATGTGAGGCTGTGTTTATGTACATCATATGCAGACCTGAAGAGGGATTTAGATTCGTCAGTATCTGACACCCTCTTCTGGAGTGTCTGAAGACAGCTACAGTGTACTTATATCTAATAAATACATAAATACATAAATAAATAAATAAATAAATAATAAATAAATAAATAAATAAATAAACATTATTGAAACCGGATAAGAAAGAAAGAAAGACCAGGCAGGCCTGCCATCCTTATCTCTGTCTGTCTGTCTGTCTGTCTGTCGTTCTGATCCCCTGGAACTGGAGATGGGCCACCATATAGGTGCTGGTAGATGATCCCAGGTTCTCTGGAAGAGGAGACAATTCTGTTAATTGATGAGCCCTTTCAATGCCCCCCCCCACCTTTAAATTTTAAGAAGTAAATGTGAGGCTGTGTTTATGTACATCATATACAGACCATAAGAGGGATTTAGATTTTCCAGAATCTGACAACTTCTTCTGGAGTGTCTGAAGATGGCTACAGTGTACTTACATCTAATAAACATATAAATAAATAAAAAAACATTTTTTAAAAAGGATAAGAAAGAAAGAAAGACCAGGCAGGCCTTCCATCCTTATCTCTGTCAGTCTGTCTGTCTGTCAGTCTGTCTGATCGCTTGGAACTGGAGATGGGCCACCATATAGTTGCTGTTAGTTGATCCCAGGTTCTCTGGAAGAGGAGACAATGCTGTTAATTGTTGAGCCCTTTCAGTGACTCCACCTATCTTTAAATTTTTAGAAGTATATGTTAGGCTGTGTTTATGTACATCATATGCAGACCATAAGAGGGATTTAGATTCTCCAGGATCTGACACCCTCATCTGGAGTGTCTGAACACAACTACAGTGTACTTATATCTAATAAATAAATAAATAAATAAATAAATAAATATATAAATATATAAATAAATAAATAAACATTTTTAAAAAGGATGAGAAAGAAAGTAAAACCACGCAGGCCTGCAATCCTTGTTTGTCTGTCTGTCTGTCTGTCTGTCTGATCCCCTGGAACTGGAGGTGGGCCACCATATAGTTGCTGCTAGTTGATCCCAGGTTCTCTGGTAGAGGAGACAATGCTGTTAATTGTTGAGCCGTTTCAGTGGCCCCACACATCTTTAAATTTTTAGAAGTATATGTGAGGCTGTGTTTATGTACATCATATGCAGACCATAAGAGGGATTTAGATTCTCTAGAATATGACGCCCTCTTCTGAAGTATCTGAAGACAGCTACAGTGTACTTATATCTAATAAATACATATATTAATAAATAAACATTTTTAAAATGTATAAGAATGAAAGTAAAACCAGGCAGTAGTGCAATCATTGTCTGTCTGTCTGTATGTATGACTGTCAGATCCCCTGGAACTGGAGATGGGCCACAATATAGTTGCTGGTAGTTGATCCCAGGTCCTCTGGAAGAGGAGACAATGCTGTTAATTGTTGAGCCCTTTCAGTGGCCCCACCCATCTTTAAATTTTTAGAAGTATATGTGAGGCTGTGTTTATGTACATCATATGCAGACCATAAGAGGGATATAGATTCTCCAGAATCTGACACCCTCTTCTGGAGAGTCTGAAGACAGCTACAGTGTACTTATATATAATAAATAAATGAATAAATGAATAAATGAATAAATGAATAAATGAATAAATGAATAAATGAATAAATGAATAAATGAATAAATGAATAAATGAATAAATGAATAAATGAATAAATGAATAAATGAATAAATGTATAAATGAATAAATAAACATTTTTAAACAGGATAAGAAACAAAGAAAAATCAGGCAGAACTGACATCCTTATCTTTGTCTGTCTGTCTGTCTGTCTGATCCCCTGCAACTTGAGATGGGCCACCATATAGTTGCTGGTAGTTGATCCCATATTCTCTGGAAGAGGAGACAATGGTGTTAATTTTTGAGCCTTTTCAGTGGGCCCACCCAGCTTTAAATTTTTAGAAGTATATGTAAGCCTGTGTTTATGTACATCATATACAGACCATAAGAGGGATTTAGATTCTCCAGAAGATGACACCCTCTTCTAGAGTGTCTGCAGACAGCTATAGTGTACTTATATCTAATAAATAAATAAATAAATAAATAAATAAATAAATAAATAAATAAACATTTTTTTAAAAGAATAAGAAAGAAAGAAAGTCCAGGCAGGCCTCCATCCTTATCTCTGTCTCTCTGTCTGACTGTCTGATACCCTGGAACTGGAGATGAGCCACCATATAGTTGCTGGTAGTTTATCCAAGGTTCTCTGGAAGAGGAAGCAATGCTGTTAATTGACGAGCCATTTTTGGGGCCCCACCCATCTTTAAATTTTTAGAAGAAAATGTGAGTCTGTGTTTTTGTACATCATATGCAGACCATAAGAGGGATATAGATTCTCCAGAATCTGACACCCTCTTCTGGAGTGTCTGAAGACAGCTACAGTGTACTTATATCTAATAAATAAATAGATAAATAAATAAATAATTAATTAAACATTTTTTAAAAAGGATAAGAAAGAAAGAAAGAACAGGCAGGCCTGCCATCCATATCTCTGTCTGTCTGTCTGTCTGTCTATCTGATCCCCGGGAACTGGAGATGGGCCACCATATAGTTGCTGGTAGTTGATCCAAGGTTCTCTGGAAGAGGAGACAATGCTGTTAATTGTTGAGCCCTTTCAGTGTCCCCACACTTCTTTAAATATTTAGAAGTATATGTGAGGCCTTTTTATGTACATCATATTCAGATTATAAGAGGATTTAGATTCTCCAGAATCTGACACCCTCTACTGGAGTGTCTGAAGACAGCTACAGTGTATTTATATATAATAAATAAATAAATAAATAAATAAATAAATAAATAAACATTTTTTAAAAAGGATAAGAAAGAAAGTAAGACCAGGCAGGCCTGCCATCCTTATCTCTGTCTGTCTGTCTGTCTGTTGTCTGATCCCCTGGAAGTGGAGATGGGCTACCATATAGTTGCTGGTAGTTGATCCCAGGTTCTCTGGAAGAGGAGACAATGCTGTTAATTGTTGAACCCTATCAGTGGCCCTACCCATCTTTAAATTTTTAGAAGTGTATGTGAGGCTGTGTTTATGTACATCATATGCAGACCGGAAGAGGGATTTAGATTCATCAGAATCTGACACCTTCTTCTGGAGTTTCTGAAGACAACTACAGTGTACTTATATCTAATAAATACATAAATAAATAAGTAAATAAAGAAATAAACATTATTTAAACCAGATAAGAAAGAAAGAAAGACCAGGCAGGCCTGCCATTCTTATCTCTGTCTGTCTGTCTGTCTGTCTGTCGTTCTGATCCCCTGGAACTGGAGATGAGCCACCATATAGGTGCTGGTAGTTGATCCCAGGTTCTCTGGAAGAGGACACAATGCTGTTAATTGTTGAGCGCTTTCAGTGGCCCCACCCATCGTTAAAATTTTAGTAGTATATGTGAGGCTGTGTTTATGTACATCATATGCAGACCATAAGAGGGATTTAGATTCTCCAGAATATGACACCCTCTTCTGGAGTGTCTGAAGACAGCTACAGTGTACTTATATATAATAAATACATAAATAAATAAACATTTTTTAAAAAGGATAAGAAAGAAAGACCAGGCAGGACTGCCATCCTTATCCTTGTCTGTCTGTCTGTCTCTCTGATCCCCTGGGAGTGGAGATTGGCCACCATATAGTTGCAGGTAGTTGATCCCAGGTTCTCTGGAAGAGAAGACAATGCTGTTAATTGTTGAGCCCTTTCAGTGGCTCCACATATCTTTAAATTTTTAGATGTATATGTGAGGCTATGTTTATGTACATCATATGCAGACCATATGAGGGATTTAGATTCTCGAGAATCTGACACCCTCCTCTGGAGTGTCTGAAGACAACTACAGTGTACTTATATCTAATAAATCAATCAATCAATCAATCAATAAATAAATAAATAAATAAACATTTTTTAAAAGGATAAGAAAGAAAGACGGACCAGGCAGGCCTGCCCTCCTTATCTCTGTCTGTCTGTCTGTCTGTTTGTCTGATCCCCTGGAACTGGAGATGGGCCACCATATAGTTGCTGCTAGTTGATCCCAGGTTCTGGTAGAGGAGACAATGCTGTTAATTGTTGAGCCGTTTCAGTGGCCCCACACATCTTTAAATTTTTAGAAGTATATGTGAGGCTGTGTTTATGTACATCATATGCAGACAATAAGAGGGATTTAGATTTCCAGAATATGACACCCTCTTCTGAAGTGTCTGAAGACAGCTACAGTGTACTTATATCTAATAAATACATAAATAAATAAATAAATAAATAAATAAATAAATAAACATTTTTAAAATGTATAAGAAAGAAAGAAAAACCAGGCAGGCCTGCAATCCTTGTCTGTCTGTCTGTATGTATGTCTGTCTGATCCCCTGGAACTGGAGATGGGTCACAATATAGTTGCTGGTAGTTGATCCCAGGTACTCTGGAAGAGGAGACAATGCTGTTAATTGTTGAGCCCTTTCAGTGGCTCCACCTATCTTTAAATTTTTAGATGTATATGTGAGGCTGTGTTTATGTACATCATATGCAGACCATAAGAGGGATTTAGATTCTCCAGAATCTGACACCCTCTTCTGGAGTGTCTGAAGACAGCTACATTGTACTTATATCTAATAAATACATAAATAAATAAACATTTTTTAAAAAGAATAAGAAAGAAAGACCAGGCAGGCCTGCCATCCTTATCCTTGTCTGTCTGTCTGTCTCTCTGATCCCCTGGGAGTGGAGATGGGCCACCATATAGTTGCAGGTAGTTGATCCCAGGTTCTCTGGAAGAGGAGACAATGCTGTTAATTGTTGAGCCCTTTCAGTGGCTCCACCTATCTTTAAATTTTTAGATGTATATGTGAGGCTGTGTTTATGTACATCATATGCAGACCATAAGAGGGATTTAGATTCTCCAGAATATGACACCCTCTTCTGGAGTGTCTGAAGACAACTACAGTGTACTTATATCTAATAAATAAATAAATAAATAAATAAATAAATAAATAAACATTTTTAAAAGGATAAGAAAAAAAGAAAAACCAGGCAGGCCTGCCCTCCTTATCTCTGTCTGTCTGTCTGTCTGTCTGATCCCCTGGAACTGGAGATGGGCCACTATATAGTTGCTGGTAGTTGATCCCAGGTTCTCTGGAAGAAGAGACAATGCTGTTAATTGTTGAGCCCTTTCAGTGGCCCCACCCATCTTTAAATTTTTAGATGTATATGTTAGGCTGTGTTTATGTCCATCATATGCAGACCATAAGAGGGATTTAGATTCTCCAGAATCTGACACCCTCTTCTGGAGTGTCTGAAGACAGCTACAGTGTACTTATATCTAATAAATACAAAAATAAATAAATAAACATTATTTTAATAGGATAAGAAAGAAAGAAAAACCAGGGAGGCCTGCCACCCTTGTCTGTCTGTCTCTTTGTCTGCCTGATCCCCTGGAACTGGAGATGGGCCACCATATAGTTGCTGGTATTTGATCTCAGGTTCTCTGTTAGAGGAGACAATGCTGTTAATTGTTGAGCCCTTTGAAGTGGCCCAACACATCTTTAAATTTTTAGAAGTATATGTGAGGCTGTGTTTATGTACATCATATGCAGACCATAAGAGGGATTTAGATTCTCCAGAATCTGTCACCCTCTTGTGGAGTGTCTGAAGACAGCTACAGTGTACTTATATATAATAAATACATAAATAAATAAATAAACATTTTTTAAAAAGGATAAGAAAGAATGTAAAACCAGGCAGTCCTGCAATCCTTATCTGTCTGTCTGTCTGTCTGTCTGATCCCCTAGAACTGGAGATGGGCCACCATATAGTTGCTGGTATTTGATCCCAGGTTCTCTGGTAGAGGAGACAATGCTGTTAATTGTCGAGCCGTTTCAGTGGCCCCACACACCTTTAAATTTTTAGAAGTATATGTGAGGCTGTGTTTATGTACATCATATGCAGATCATAAGAGGGATTTAGATTCTCCAGAATATGACACCCTCTTCTGGAGTGTCTGAAGACAACTACAGTGTACTTATATCTAATAAATACATATATAAATAAATAAAAATTTTTAAAATGTATAAGAAAGAAAGAAAAACCAGGCACTCCTGCAATCCTTGTCTGTCTGCCTGTATGTATGTCTGTCAGATCCCCTGGAACTGGAGATGGGCCACAATATAGTTGCTGGTAGTTGATCCCAGGTCCTCTGGAAGAGGAGACAATGGTGTTAATTGTTGAGCCTTTTCAATGGGCCCACCCATCTTTAAATTTTTAGAAGTATATGTGAGGCTGTGTTTATGTACATCATATGCAGACCATAAGAGGGATTTAGATTCTCCAGAAGATGACACCCTCTTCTAGAGTGTCTGAAGTAAGCTACAGTGTACTTATATCTAATAAATACATACATAAATAAATAAATAAATAAATAAATAAATAAATATATATATAAATAAATAAATAAATAAACATTTTTTTAAAAGTATAAGAAAGAAAGAAAGACCAGGCAGGCCTCCATCCTTACCTCTGTCTCTCTGTCTGTCTGTCTGATACCCTGGAACTGGAGATGGGCCACCATATAGTTGCTGGTAGTTTATCCAAGGTTCTCTGGAAGAGGAGGCAATGCTGTTAATTGTTGAGCCATTTCTGGGGCCCCACCCATCTTTAAATTTTTAGAAGAAAATGTGAGGCTGTGTTTATGTACATCATATGCAGACCATAAGAGGGATTTAGATTCTCTAGAATCTGACACCCTCTTCTGGAGTGTCTGAAGACAGCTACAGTGTACTTATATCTAATAAATACATAAATAAATAAATGAATAAATAAATAACTAAATAAATAAATAAATAAACAAACATTTTTTAAAAATGATTAGAAAGTAAGAAAGACCAGGCAGGCCTGCCACCCTTATCTCTGTCTGTCTGTCTGTCTGTCTGTCTGATACCCTGGAACTGGAGATGGGCCACCATATAGTTGCTGGTAGTTGTTCCCAGGTACTCTGGAAGAGGAGACAATGCTGTTAATTGTTCAGCTTTATAGTGGCCCCACCCTTCTTTAAATTTTTAGAAGTATATGTGAGGCTGTGTTTACGTACATCATATGCAGACCAAAAGAGGGATTTAGATTCTCCAGAATCTGACACCCTCTTCTGGAGTGTCTGAACAGCTACAGTGTACTTATATCTAATAAATACATAAAAATAAATAAATAAATAAATAAATAAATAAATAAATAAATAAATAAATAAATAAACATTTTTTAAAAAGGAAAAGACAGAAAGAAAGACCAGGCAGGCCTGCCATCCATATCTCTGTCTGTCTGTCTGTCTGTCTGTCAATCTGATACCTGGGAACTGGAGATGGGCCACGAATAGTTGCTGGTAGTTGATCCCAGGTTCTCTGGAAGAGGAGACAATGCTGTTAATTGTTGAGCCCTTTCAGTGGCGCCACCCATCTTTAAATATTTAGAAGTATATGTGAGGCTGTGTTTATGTACATCATATTCAGATTATAAGAGGATTTAGATTCTCCAGAATCTGACACCCTCTTCTGGAGTGTCTGAAGACAGCTACAGTGTACTTATATCTAATAAATAAATAGATAAATAAATAAATAAATAAATAAATAAATAAATAAACATTTTTTAAAAAGGATAAGAAAGAAAAAAAAGAAAAGGCAGGCCTGCCATCCATATCTCTGTCTGTCCGTCTGTCTGTCGATCTGATCCCCGGCAACTGGAGATCGGCCACCATATAGTTGCTGGTAGTTGATCCAAGGTTCTCTGGAAGAGGAGACAATGCTGTTAATTGTTGAGCCCTTTCAGTGGCCCCACACTTCTTTAAATATTTAGAAGTATATGTGAGGCCATTTTATGTACATCATATTCAGATTATAAGAGGATTTAGATTCTCCACAATCTGACACCCTCTATTGGAGTGTCTGAAGACAGCTACAGTATACTTATAATAAATAAATAAATAAATAAATAGATAAATAAATAAATAAATAAACATTTTTTAAAAAGGATAAGTAAGAAAGAAAGACCAGGCAGGCCTGCCATCCTTATCTCTGTCTGTCTGTCTGTCTGTCTGATCCCCTTGAACTGGAGATGGGCTACCATATAGTTGCTGGTAGTTGATACCAGGTTCTCTGGAAGAGGAGACAATGCTGTTAATTGTTGACCCTTATTTGTGGCCCTACCCATCTTTAAATTTTTAGAAGTGTATGTGAGGCTGTGTTTATGTACATCATATGCAGACCAGAAGAGGGATTTAGGTTCATCAGTATCTGAAACTCTCTTCTGGAGTGTCTGAAGACAGCTACAGTGTACTTATATCTAATAAATACATAAATAAATAAATAAATAAATAAATAAATAAATAAATAAATAAATAAACATTATTTAAACCGGATAAGAAAGAAAGAAAGACCAGGCAGGCCTGCCATCCTTATCTCTGTCTGTCTGTCTGTCTGTCTGTCGTTCTGATCCGCTGCAACTGGAGATGGGCCACCATATAGGTGCTGGTAGTTGATCCCAGGTTCTCTGGTAGAGGAGACAATGCTGTTAATTGCTGAGCCCTTTAAATTGTCCCCCCACCTTTAAATTTTAAGAAGTAAATGTGAGGCTGTGTTTATGTACATCATATGCAGACCATAAGAGGGATTTAGATTCTCCAGAATCTGACACCTTCTTCTGGAGTGTCTGAAGACGGCTACAGTGTACTTATATCTAATAAACATATAAATAAATAAATAAACATTTTTTAAAAAGGATAAGAAAGAAAGAAAGACCAGGCAGACCTGCCATCCTTATCTCTGTCAGTCTGTCTGTCTGTCAGTCTGTCTGATCCCTTGGAACTGGAGATGGGCCACCATATAGTTGCTGTTAGTTGATCCCAGGTTCTCTGGAAGAGGAGACAATGCTGTTAATTGTTGAGCCCTTTCAGTGGCTCCACCTATCTTTAAATTTTTAGAAGTATATGTTAGGCTGTGTTTATGTACATCATATGCAGACCATAAGAGGGATTTAGATTCTGCAGAATCTGACACCCTCTTCTGGAGTGTCTGAAGACAACTACAGTGAACTTATATCTAATAAATACATAAATAAATAAATAAATAAATAAATAAATAAATAAATAAATAAATAAGTAAATAAACATTATTTTAAAAGAATAAGAAAGAAAGAAAGACCAGGCAGGCCTGACATCTCTATCTCTGTCTGTCTGTCTGTCTGTCTGTCTGATCCCCTGGAACTGGAGATGGGCCACCATATAGTTGCTGGTAGTTGATCCCAGGTTATCTGGAAGAAGAGACAATGCTGTTAATTGTTGAGCCCTTTCAGTGGCCCCACCCATCTTTAAATTTTTAGAAGTGTATGTGAATCTGTGTTTATGTCCATCATATGCAGACCATAAGAGGGATTTATATTCTCCAGAATCTGACACCCTGTTGGGAGTGTCTAAAGACAGCTACAGTGTACTTATATCTAATAAATAGATAAGAAAATAAATAAACATTTTTTAAAAAGTATAAGAAAGAAAGAAAAACCAGGGAGGCCTCCCACCCTTGTCTGTCTGTCTCTTTTTCTGCCTGATCCCCTGGAACTGGAGATGGGCCACCATATAGTTGCTGGTATTTGATCCCAGGTTCTCTGGAGGAGGAGACAATGCTGTTAATTGTTGAGCCGTTTCTGTGGCCCCACACATCTTTAAATTTTTAGAAGTATATGTGAGGCTGTGTTTATGTACATCATATGCAGACCATAAGAGGGATTTAGATTCTCCAGAATATGACACCCTCTTCTGAAGTGTCTGAAGACAGCTACAGTGTACTTATATCTAATAAATACATATATAAATAAATAAAAATTTTTAAAATGTATAAGAAAGAAAGAAAAACCAGGCAGTCCTGCAATCCTTGTCTGTCTGTCTGTATGTATGTCTTTCAGATCCCCTGGAACTGGAGATGGGCCACAATATAGTTGCTGGTAGTTGATCCCAGGTCCTCTGGAAGAGGAGACAATGCTGTTAATTGTTGAGCCCTTTCAGTGGCCCCACCCATCTTTAAATTTTTAGAAGTATATGTGAGGCTGTGTTTATGTACATCATATGCAGACCATAAGAGGGATTTAGATTCTCCAGAAGATGACACCCTCTTCTAGAGTGTCTGAAGTCAGCTACAGTGTACATATATCTAATAAATACATAAATAAATAAATAAATAAATAAATAAATAAATAAATAAATAAATAAATAAACATTTTTTTAAAAGTATAAGAAAGAAAGAAAGACCAGGCAGGCCTCCATCCTTATCTCTGTCTCTCTGTCTGACTGTCTGATACCCTGGAACTGGAGATGGGCCACCATATAGTTGCTTTTAGTTTATCCAAGGTTCTCTGGAAGAGGAGGCAATGCTGTTAATTGTCGAGCCATTTCTGGGGCCCCACCCATCTTTAAATTTTTAGAAGAAAATGTGAGGCTGTGTTTATGTACATCATATGCAGACCATAAGAGGGAATTAGATTCTCTAGAATCTGACACCCTCTTCTGGAGTGTCTGAAGACAGCACAGTGTACTTATATCTAATAAATACATAAATAAATAAATGAATAAATAAATAAATAAATAAATAAATAAATAAATAAATAAACGTTTTTTAAAAAGGATAAGAAAGTTAGAAAGACCAGGCAGGCCTGCCACCCTTATCTCTGTCTGTCTGTCTGTCTGTCGATCTGATCCCCGGGAACTGGAGATCGGCCACCATATAGTTGCTAGTAGTTGATCCAAGGTTCTCTGGAAGAGGAGACAATGCTGTTAATTGTTGAGCCCTTTCAGTGGCCCCACACTTCTTTAAATATTTAGAAGTATATGTGAGGCCTTTTTATGTACATCATATTCAGATTATAAGAGGATTTAGATTCTCCAGAATCTGACACCCTCTACTGGAGTGTCTGAAGACAGCTACAGTGTACTTATATATAATAAATAAATAAATAAATAAATACATAAATAAATAAATAAATAAATAAATAAATAAATACATAAATAAACATTATTTAAACCGGATAAGAAAGAAAGAAAGACCAGGCAGGCCTGCCATCCTTATCTCTGTCTGTCTGTCTGTCTGTCTGTCGTTCTGATCCCCTGCAACTGGTGATGGGCCACCATATAGGTGCTGGTAGTTGATCCCAGGTTCTCTGGTAGAGGAGACAATGCTGTTAATTGCTGAGCCCTTTCAATGTTCCCCCCACTGTTAAATTTTAAGAAGTAAATGTGAGGCTGTGTTTATGTACATCATATGCAGACCATAAGAGGGATTTAGATTCTCCAGAATCTGACAATTTCTTCTGGAGTGTCTGAAGACGGCTACAGTGTACTTATATCTAATAAACATATAAATAAATAAATAAACATTTTTTAAAAAGGATAAGAAAGAAAGAAAGATAAGGCAGGCCTGCCATCCTTATCTCTGTCAGTCTGTCTGTCTGTCAGTCTGTCTGATCCCTTGGAGCTGGAGATGGGCCACCATATAGTTGCTGTTAGTTGATCCCAGGTTCTCTGGAAGAGGAGACAATGCTGTTAATTGTTGAGCCCTTTCAGTGGCTCCACCTATCTTTAAATTTTTAGAAGTATATGTTAGGCTGTGTTTATGTACATCATATGCAGACCATAAGAGGGATTTATATTCTGCAGAATCTGACACCCTCTTCTGGAGTGTCTGAAGACAACTACAGAGTACTTATATCTAATAAATACATAAATAAATAAATAAATATATAAATAAATAAATAAACATTATTTTAAAAGAATAAGAAAGAAAGAAAGACCAGGCAGGCCTGACATCCTTATCTCTGTCTGTCTGTCTGTCTGCCTGATCCCCTGGAACTAGAGATGGGCCACCATATAGTTGCTGGTAGTTGATCCAAGGTTCTCTGGAAGAGGAGACAATGCTGTTAATTGTTGAGCCCTTTCAGTGGCCCCACACTTCTTTAAATATTTAGAAGTATATGTGAGGCTGTGTTTATATACATCATATTCAGATTATAAGAGGATTTAGATTCTCCAGAATCTGACACCCTCTACTGGAGTGTCTGAAGACAGCTACAGTGTACTTATATATAATAAATACATAAATAAATAAAGAAATAAATAAATAAACATTTTTTAAAAAGGATAAGAAAGAAAGTAAGACCAGGCAGGCCTGCCATCCTTATCTCTGTCTGTCTGTCTGTCTGTCTGATCCCCTAGAACTTGAGATGTGCCACCATATAGTTGCTGGTAGTTGATCCCAGGTTATCTGGAAGAAGAGACAATGCTGTTAATTGTTGATCCCTTTCAGTGGCCCCACCCATCTTTAAATTTTTAGAAGTGTATGTGAATCTGTGTTTATGTCCATCATATGCAGACCATAAGAGGGATTTATATTCTCCAGAATCTGACACCCTGTTCTGGAGTGTCTGAAGACAGCTACAGTGTACTTATATCTAATAAATACATAAGTAAATAAATAAACATTTTTTAAAAAGGATAAGAAAGAAAGAAAAACCAGGGAGGCCTGCCACCCTTGACTGTCTGTCTCTTTGTCTGCCTGATCCCCTGCAACTTGAAATGGGCCACCATATATTTGCTGGTAGTTGATCCCACGTTCTCTGGAAGAGGAGACAATGGTTTTAATTGTTGAGCCCTTTCAGTGGGCCCACCCATCTTTAAATATTTAGAAGTATATGTGAGGCTGTGTTTATGTACATCATATGCAGACCATAAGAGGGATTTAGATTCTCCAGAAGATGACACCCTCTTCTAGAATGTCTGAACACAGCTACAGTGTACTTATATCTAATAAATACATATATAAATAAATAAGTAAATAAATAAATAAATAAATAAATAAATAAATAAATAAATAAACATTTTTTTAAAAGTATAAGAAAGAAAGAAAGACCAGGCAGGCCTCCATCCTTATCTCTGTCTCTCTGTCTGACTGTCTGATACCCTGGAACTGGAGATGGGCCACCATATAGTTGCTGGTAGTTTGCCAAGGTTCTCTGGAAGAAGAGGCAATGCTGTTAATTGTTGAGCCATTTCTGGGGCCCCACCCATCTTTAAATTTTTAGAAGAAAATATGAGGCTGTGTTTATGTCCATCATATGCAGACCATAAGAGGGATTTATATTCTCCAGAATCTGACACCCTCTTCTGGAGTGTCTGAAGACAGCTACAGTGTACTTATATCTAATAAATACATAAATAAATAAATAAATAAATAAATAAATAAATAAATAAATAAATAAATAAATAAACATTTTTTAAAAAGGATAAGAAAGAAAGAAAAACCAGGGAGGCCTGCCACCCTTGTCTGTCTGTCTCTTTGTGTGCCTGATCCCCTGGAACTGGAGATGGGCCACCATATAGTTGCTGGTATTTGTTCCCAGGTTCTCTGGTAGAGGAGACAATGCTGTTAATTGTTGAGCCGTTTCAGTGGCCCCACACATCTTTAAATTTTTAGAGTATATGTGAGGCTGTGTTTATGTACATCATATGCAGACCATAAGAGGGATTTAGATTCTCCAGAATAAGACACCCTCTTCTGAAGTGTCTGAAGACAGCTACAGTGTACTTATATCTAATAAATACATATATAAATAAATAAAAATTTTTAAAATGTATAAGAAAGAAAGAAAAACCAGGCAGTCCTGCAATCATTGTCTGTCTGTATGTATGTATGTCTGTCAGATCCCCTGGAACTGGAGATGGGCCACAATATAGTTGCTGGTAGTTGATCCCAGGTCCTCTGGAAGAGGAGACAATGCTGTTAATTGTTGAGCCCTTTCAGTGGCCCCACCCATCTTTAAATTTTTAGAAGTATATGTGAGGCTGTGTTTATGTACATCATATGCAGACCATAAGAGGGATATAGATTCTCCAGAATCTGACACCCTCTTCTGGAGAGTCTGAAGACAGCTACAGTGTACATATATCTAATAAATACATAAATAAATAAATGAATAAATGAATAGATAAATAAATAAACATTTTTAAAAAGGATAAGAAAGAAAGAAAAATCAGGCAGGACTGCCAACCTTATCTCTGTCTGTCTGTCTGTCTGTCTGATCCCCTGCAACTTGAGATGGGCCACCATATAGTTGCTGGTAGTTGATCCCAAGTTCTCTGGAAGAGGAGACAATGCTGTTAATTGTTGAGCCCTTTCAGTGGGCCCACCCATCTCTAAATTTTTAGAAGTATATGTGAGGCTGTGTTTATGTACATCATATGCAGACCACAAGAGGGATTTAGATTCTCCAGAAGATGACACCCTCTTCTAGAGTGTCTGAAGTCAGCTACAGTGTACTTATATCTAATAAATAAATAAATAAATAAATAAATAAATAAATAAATAAATAAACATTTTTTTTAAAACTATAAGAAAGAAAGAAAGACCAGGCAGGCCTCCTTTCCTTATCTCTGTCTCTCTTTCTGGCTGTCTGATACCCTGGAACTGGTGATGGGCCACCATATAGTTGCTGGTAGTTTATCCAAGGTTCTCTGGAAGAAGAGGCAATGCTGTTAATTGTTGAGCCATTTCTGGGGCCCCACCCATCTTTAAATTTTTAGAAGAAAATGTGAGGCTGTGTTTATGTACATCATATGCAGACCATAAGAGGGATTTAGATTCTCTAGAATCTGACACCCTCTTCTGGAGTGTCTGAAGACAGCTACAGTGTACTTATATCTAATAAATACATAAATAAATAAACAAATGAATAAATAAATAAATAAATAAATAAATAAATAAATAAATAAACAAACATTTTTTAAAAAGGATAAGAAAGTAAGAAAAACCAGGCAGGCCTGCCGCCCTTATCTCTGTCTGTCTGTCTGTCTGTCTGTCTGATCCCCTGGAACTGGAGATGGGCCACCATAGTGTTGCTGGTAGTTTATCCCAGGTTCTCTGAAGAGGAGACAATGCTGTTAATTGTTGAGCCCTTTCAGTGGCCCCACACTTCTTTAAATATTTAGAAGTATATGTGAGGCTGTGTTTATGTACATCATATTCAGATTATAAGAGGATTTAGATTCTCCAGAATCTGACACCCTCTACTGGAGTGTCTGAAGACAGCTACAGTGTACTTATATATAATAAATACATAAATAAATAAATAAATAAATAAATAAATAAATAAATAAATAAATAAATAAACATTTTTTTAAAAGGATAAGAAAGAATGTAAGACCAGGCAGGCCTGCCATCCTTATCTCTGTCTATCTGTCTGTCTGTCTGATCCCCTGGAACTGGAGATGGGCTACCATATAGTTGCTGGTAGTTGATCCCAGGTTCTCTGGAAGAGGAGACAATAGTGATAATTGTTGAGCCCTATCAGTGGCCCTACCCATCTTTAAATTTTTAGAAGTGTATGTGAGGCTGTGTTTATGTACATCATATGCAGACCAGAAGAGGGATTTAGATTCATCAGAATCTGACACCCTCTTCTGGAGTGTCTGAAGACAGCTACAGTGTACTTATATCTAATAAATACATAAATAAATAAATAAATAAATAAATAAATAAATAAATAAACATTATTTAAACCAGATAAGAAAGAAAGAAAGACCAGGCAGGCCTGCCATCCTTATCTCTGTCTGTCTGTCTGTCTGTCGTTCTGATCCCCTGAAACTGGAGATGGGCCACCATATAGGTGCTGGTAGTTGCTCCCAGGTTCTCTGGAAGAGGAGACAATGCTGTTAATTGTTGAGCGCTTTCAGTGGCCCCACCCATCGTTAAATTTTTAGTACTATATGAGAGGCCGTGTTTATGTACATCATATGCAGACCATAAGAGGGATTTAGATTCTCCAGAATATGACACCCTCTTCTGGAGTGTCTGAAGACAGCTACAGTGTTCTTATATCTAATAAATACATAAATAAATAAACATTTTTTAAAAAGGATAAGAAAGAAAGAAAGACCAGGCAGGCCTGCCATGCATATCTCTGTCTGTCTGTCTGTCTCTCTATCTGATCCCCGGGAACTAGAGATGGGCCACCATATAGTTGCTGGTAGTTGATCCAAGGTTCTCTGGAAGAGGAGACAATGCTGTTAATTGTTGAGCCCTTTCAGTGGCCCCACACTTCTTTAAATATTTAGAAGTATATGTGAGGCTGTGTTTATGTACATCATATTCAGATTATAAGAGGATTTAGATTCTCCAGAATCTGACACCCTCTACTGGAGTGTCTGAAGACAGCTACAGTGTACTTATATATAATAAATACATAAATAAATAAAGAAATAAATAAATAAACATTTTTTAAAAAGGATAAGAAAGAAAGTAAGACCAGGCAGGCCTGCCATCCTTATCTCTGTCTGTCTGTCTGTCTGTCTGATCCCCTGGAACTTGAGATGGGCCACCATATAGTTGCTGGTAGTTGATCCCAGGTTATCTGGAAGAAGAGACAATGCTGTTAATTGTTGATCCCTTTCAGTGGCCCCACCCATCTTTAAATTTTTAGAAGTGTATGTGAATCTGTGTTTATGTCCATCATATGCAGACCATAAGAGGGATTTATATTCTCCAGAATCTGACACCCTGTTCTGGAGTGTCTGAAGACAGCTACAGTGTACTTATATCTAATAAATACTTAAGTAAATAAATAAACATTTTTTAAAAAGGATAACAAGGAAAGAAAAACCAGGGAAGCCTGCCACCCTTGACTGTCTGTCTCTTTGTCTGCCTGATCCCCTGCAACTTGAAATGGGCCACCATATAGTTGCTGGTAGTTGATCCCACGTTCTCTGGAAGAGGAGACAATGGTTTTAATTGTTGAGCCCTTTCAGTGGGCCCACCCATCTTTAAATATTTAGAAGTATATGTGAGGCTGTGTTTATGTACATCATATGCAGACCATAAGAGGGATTTAGATTCTCCAGAAGATGACACCCTCTTCTAGAGTGTCTGAACACAGCTACAGTTTACTTATATCTAATAAATACATATATAAATAAGTAAATAAATAAATAAATAAATAAATAAATAAACATTTTTTTAAAAGTATAAGAAAGAAAGAAAGACCAGGCAGGCCTCCATCCTTATCTCTGTCTCTCTGTCTGACTGTCTGATACCCTGGAACTGGAGATGGGCCACCATATAGTTGCTGGTAGTTTGCCAAGGTTCTCTGGAAGAAGAGGCAATGCTGTTAATTGTTGAGCCATTTCTGGGGCCCCACCCATCTTTAAATTTTTAGAAGAAAATATGAGGCTGTGTTTATGTCCATCATATGCAGACCATAAGAGGGATTTATATTCTCCAGAATCTGACACCCTCTTCTGGAGTGTCTGAAGACAGCTACAGTGTACTTATATCTAATAAATACAAAAATAAATAAATAAATAAATATTTTTTAAAAACGATAAGAAAGAAAGTAAAACCAGGGAGGCCTGCCACCCTTGTCTGTCTGTCTCTTTGTCTGCCTGATCCCCTGGAACTGGAGATGGGCCACCATATAGTTGCTGGTATTTGATCCCAGGTTCTCTGGTAGAGGAGACAATGCTGTTAATTGTTGAGCCGTTTCAGTGGCCCCACACATCTTTAAATTTTTAGAAGTATATGTGAGGCTGTGTTTATGTACATCATATGCAGAACATAAGAGGGATTTAGATTCTCCAGAATATGACACCCTCTTCTGAAGTGTCTGAAGACAGCTACAGTGTACTTATATCTAATAAATACATATATAAATAAATAAAAAATTTTAAAATGTATAAGAAAGAAAGAAAAACCAGGCAGTCCTGCAATCCATGTCTGTCTGTCTGTATGTATGTCTGTCAGATCCCCTGGAACTGGAGATGGGCCACAATATAGCTGCTGGTAGTTGATCCCAGGTCCTCTGGAAGAGGAGACAATGCTGTTAATTGTTGAGCCCTTTCAGTGGCCCCACCCATCTTTAAATTTTTTGAAGTATATGTGAGGCTGTGTTTATGTACATCATATGCAGACCATAAGAGGGATATAGATTCTCCAGAATCTGACACCCTCTTCTGGAGAGTCTGAAGACAGCTACAGTGTACATATATCTAATAAATACATAAATAAATAAATGAATAAATGAATAAATAAATAAATAAACATTTTTAAAAAGGATAAGAAAGAAAGAAAAATCAGGCAGGACTGCCATCCTTATCTCTGTCTGTCTGTCTGTCTGTCTGTCTGATCCCCTGCAACTTGAGATGGGCCACCATATAGTTGCTGGTAGTTGATCCCACGTTCTCTGGAAGAGGAGACAATGCTGTTAATTGTTGAGCCCTTTCAGTGGGCCCACCCATCTTTAAATTTTTAGAAGTATATGTGAGGCTGTGTTTATGTACATCATATGCAGACCATAAGAGGGATTTAGATTCTCCAGAAGATGACACCCTCTTCTAGAGTGTCTGAAGTCAGCTACAGTGTACTTATATCTAATAAATAAATAAATAAATAAATAAATAAATAAATAAATAAATAAATAAATAAACATTTTTTTAAAAGTATAAGAAAGAAAGGAAGACCAGGCAGGCCTCCGTTCCTTATCTCTGTCTCTCTGTCTGACTGTCTGATACCCTGGAACTGGTGATGGGCCACCATATAGTTGCTGGTAGTTTATCCAAGGTTCTCTGGAAGAAGAGGCAATGCTGTTAATTGTTGAGCCATTTCTGGGGCCCCACCCATCTTTAAATTTTTAGAAGAAAATGTGAGGCTGTGCTTATGTACATCATATGCACACCATAAGAGGGATTTAGATTCTCTAGAATCTGACACCCTCTTCTGGAGTGTCTGAAGACAGCTACAGTGTACTTATATCTAATAAATACATAAATAAATAAACAAATGAATAATTAAATAAATAAATAAATAAATAAATAAATAAATAAATAAATAAACATTTTTTAAAAAGGATAAGAAAGTAAGAAAGACCAGGCAGGCCTGCCGCCCTTATCTCTGTCTGTCTGTCTGTCTGTCTGATCCCCTGGAACTGGAGATGGGCCACCATAGTGTTGCTGGTAGTTTATACCAGGTTCTCTGGAAGAGGAGACAATGCTGTTAATTGTTGAGCCCTTTCAGTGGCCCCACACTTCTTTAAATATTTAGAAGTATATGTGAGGCTGTGTTTATGTACATCATATTCAGATTATAAGAGGATTTAGATTCTCCAGAATCTGACACCCTCTACTGGAGTGTCTGAAGACAGCTACAGTGTACTTATATATAATAAATACATAAATAAATAAAGAAAGAAATAAATAAACATTTTTTAAAAAGGATAAGAAAGAAAGTAAGACCAGGCAGGCCTGCCATCCTTATCTCTGTCTGTCTGTCTGTCTGTCTGATCCCCTGGAACTGGAGATGGGCCACCATATAGTTGCTGGTAGTTGATCCAAGGTTCTCTGGAAGAGGAGACAATGCTGTTAATTGTTGAGCTCTTTCAGTGGCCCCACACTTCTTTAAATATTTAGAAGTATATGTGAGGCTGTGTTTATGTACATCATATGCAGACCATAAGAGGGATTTAGATTCTCCAGCATCTGACACCCTCTTCTGGAGTGTCTGAAGACAGCAACAGTGTACTTATATCTAATAAATAAATAAATAAATGAATAAATAAATAAATAAACATTATTTAAACCAGATAAGAAAGAAAGAAAGACCAGGCAGCCTGCCATCCTTTTCTCTGTCTGTCTGTCTGTCTGTCGTTCTGATCCCCTGGAACTGGAGATGGGCCACCATATAGGTGCTGGTAGTTGATCCCAGGTTCTCTGGAAGAGATGACAATGCTGTTAATTGTTGAGCGCTTTCAGTGGGCCCACCTGTCTTTAAATTTTTAGTACTATATGTGAGGCTGTGTTTATGTACATCATATGCAGACCATAAGAGGGATTTAGATTCCCAGAATCTGACACCCTCTTCTGGAGTGTCTGAAGACAGCTATAGTGTTCTTATATCTAATAAATACATAAATAAATAAACATTTTTTAAAAAGGATAAGAAAGAAAGAAAGACCAGGCAGGCCTGCCATCCTTATCCTTGTCTGTCTGTCTGTCTGTCTGATCCCCTGGGAGTGGAGATGGGCCACCATATAGTTGCAGCTAGTTGATCCCAGGTTCTCTGGAAGAGGAGACAATGCTGTTAATTGCTGAGCCCTTTCAGTGGCCCCCCCCACCTTTAAATTTTAAGAAGTAAATGTGAGGCTGTGTTTATGTACATCATATGCAGACCATAAGAGGGATGTAGATTCTTCAGAATCTGACACCTTCTTCTGGAGTGTCTGAAGACGGCTACAGTGTACTTATATCTAATAAACATATAAATAAATAAATAAACATTTTTTTAAAAGGATATGAAAGAAAGAAAGACCAGGCAGGCCTGCCATCCTTAACTCTGTCAATCTGTCTGTCTGTCTGTCTGATCCCTTGGAACTGGAGATGGGCCACCATATAGTTGCTGTTAGTTGATCCCAGGTTCTCTGGAAGAGGAGACAATGCTGTTAATTGTTGATCCCTTTCAGTGGCTCCACCTATCTTTAAATTTTTAGAAGTATATGTTAGGCTGTGTTTATGTACATCATATGTAGACCATAAGAGGGATTTAGATTCTGCAGAATCTGACACCCTCTTCTGGAGTGTCTGAAGACAACTACAGTGTACTTATATCTAATTAATACATAAATAAATAAATAAATATATATATAAATAAATAAACATTATTTGAAAAGGATAAGAAAGAAAGAAAGACCAGGCAGACCTGCCCTACTTATCTCTGTCTGTCTGTCTGTCTGTCTGTCTGATCCCCTGGAACTGGAGATGGGCCACCATATAGTTGCTGGTAGTTCATCCCAGGTTCTCTGGAAGAAGAGACAATGCTGTTAATTGTTGAGCCCTTTCAGTGGCCCCACCCATCTTGAAATTTTTAGAAGTGTATGTGAATCTGTGTTTATGTCCATCATATGCAGACCATAAGAGGGATTTATATTCTCCAGAATCTGACACCCTCTTCTGGAGTGTCTGAAGACAGCTACAGTGTACTTATATATAATAAATATATACGTAAATAAATAAATAAATAAATAAACATTTTTTTACAAAGTTAAGAAAGAGAGAAATACCAGGCAGGCCTGCCATCCTTATCTCTGTCTGTCTGTCTGATCCCCTGGAACTGGAGATGGGCCACCATATAGTTGCTGGTAGTTTATCCCAGGTTCTCTGGAAGAGGAGACAATGCTGTTAATTGTTGAGCCCTTTCAGTGGCCCCACACATCTTTAAATTTTTAGAAGTATATGTGAGGCTGTGTTTATGTACATCATATGCAGACCATAAGAGGGATTTAGATTCTCCAGAATCCTACACCCTCTTCTGGAGTGTCTGAAGACAGCTACAGTGTACTTATATCTAATAAATACATAAATAAATAAATAAATAAATAAATAAACATTTTTTTAAAAATGATAAGAATAAAAGAAAGACCAGGCAGGCCTGCCATCCTTATCTCTGTCTGTCTGTCTGTCTGTCTGTCTGTCTGTCTGTCTGTCTGTCTGTCTGATCTTCTGGAACTGGAGATGGGCCACAATAGTGTCTGATAGTTGCTCCCAGGTTCTCTGGAAGAGGAGACAATGCTGTTAATTGTTGAGCCATTTGAGTGGCCCCATCCATCTTTAAATTTTGAGAAGTATATGTGAGGCTGTGTTTATGTACATCATATGCAGACCATAAGAGGGATTTAGATTCTCCAGAATCTGACACACTCTAATGGAGTGTCTGAAGACAGCTACAGTGTACCCATATCTAATAAATACATAAATAAATAAATAAACATTTCTTAAAAGAATAAGAAAGAAAGAAAGACCAGGCAGGCCTCCATCCTTATCTCTATCTGTGTGTATGTCTGTCTCTCTGTCTGATCCCCTGGAACTGGAGATGGGCCACCATATAGTTGCTGGTAGTTCATCCCAGGTTCTCTGGAAGAGGAGACAATGCTGTTAATTATTGAGCCCTTTCAGTGGCCCCACACATCTTTAAATTTTTAGAAATGTATGTGAGGCTGTGTTTATGTACATCATATGGAGACCATAAGAAGGATTTAGATTCTCCAGAATCTGACACCCTCTTCTGGAGTGTCTGAAGACAGCTACAGTGTACTTATATATAATAAATACATAAATAAATAAATAAACATTTTTTTTAAAAAGGATAAGAAAGAAAGAAAAACCAGGCAGGCCTGCCATCCTTGACTGTTTGTCTGTCTGTCTGTCTGATCCCCTGGAACTGGAAATGGGCCACCATATAGTGGCTGGTAGTTGATCCCAGGTTCTCTGGAAGAGGAGACAATGCTGTTAATTGTTGAGCCCGTTCAGTGGCCCCACACATCTTTAAATTTTTAGAAGTATATGTGAGGCTGTGTTTATGTACATCATATGAGGCCCATAAGAGGGATTTAGATTCTCCAGAATCTGACACTCTCTTCTGGAGTGTCTGAAGACAGCTACAGTGTACTTATATCTAATAAATAAATAAATAAATAAATAAATAAATAAATAAATAAATAAATAAACATTATTAAAAAGGAAAAGAAAGAAAGAAAAACCACCAGGCGTGCCATACTTGTCTTTCTGTCTTGCCTAGCCCCTTGCCTAGCCTAGCCTAGCCTAGCCCCTTGCCTAGCCTAGCCTAGCCTCTTGCCTAGCCTAGCCTAGCCCCTTTCCTAGCCTAGCCCTGCCTTGCCTAGCCCTGCCTATCCCTGTCTTTAACCAGGCTGGCCTCAAACTCAGAAACTGACTGCCTCTGCCTCCAGAGTGCTCTCATTAAGAGCTCGAGCCACCACTGACTGTTGGGTTTTCTAAGTCTTACATAGGTATGGTCTGTTTCTCAGCTGTGAAACCCTAATTAACACATGTAGTCTGTCCTAGGTCAGCCATAGCTACAGACTGAGGCCTTTTCTAAAACAAAACAAAAGAAAACAAAAAATAGAAATAATAAAATAAATAAATTAAGCAACCACATGATATCTTTTCTTTCTTTCAATGATACTCAGAGCTTGAAGCAGTTCACCCATGAGACCTCAGCTCCGGACATTGAGGCTCTTTCCCTAACAAGTATTATGGCTGAACCTGAGGGCTTCTACTGCTGATTTGTGTCCCCCACTTTAAAAAAATAGTTGTTTTCAAAGGCTGCAGGTTCTTAGCCCTGTTCCTTGTTACAGTTGAGTCACAGCCCTGAAAGTTCAGTGGTAGTTAAAGGCACTGAGAAGGGCTTCCTATAGACATCGAAGACCAAGTCTTTGATATTAAAAAAGTTAATCTGGATTCCCCCACCCCCTGGCATCCTTAGAATGCCTAGAAAGGAAGGCAGGGACCTGGGCAGAAGGGTGCAAGGCTACTGGTGTTTGTAAGTGGTAACAGAAAGCTTTCTCTTGTTGGTACCCTACCCCAAGTTACATTGTCACTTCTTTTTCCTAGTTGTTGTTTTGTCGGTTTGTATTCTCAACATAGACCCTTTTCCTTCCTAACCTTGGCTGTCCTGAACCTTACTGTCCTTGAACTCAGTGATTTGCCTGTCTTGCTGGGATGAAACTGTGAGCTACCATCCAGAAGGAAGCACCCTGCTGAGGTTAGATTGGGGTCTCTTCCATTTTCCTCTATGAACATGCATATGGCAGGCCTGTTCTTTCTTTTTTACTTTTCCTTTTCTTTTTAAAGATTTATTTATTTATTATATTTAAGTATGCTGTAGCTATGTTCAGACACTCCAGAAGAGTGTGTCAGATGCTGAAGAATCTAAATCATTCTTATTGTCTGCATATGATGTATATAAACACAGCCTCACATATACTCAAAAAAAAAAAAAAAGAATGAAAGATGTGGCTACAGAGAGGGCTCAACAATTAAGAGCATTGTCTCCTCTTCCAGAGAACCTGGGCTCAATTACCAGTATATATATATGGTGGCCCATCTCCAGTTCCAGGGGATCTAATACTCTGTTCTGGAGTCTGTGGGCACAGCATACACATGCAAAACATTCTTACACTAAAAATAAAATTGATCATTGAGAGAGAGGAGAAAGAGGGGGTGAGAGAGAGGGGAGGTAATCATAACTCCTGACGAGTTTGAAGACCTGAGCTTCATCACTCACACAAATAAATAAATGCAAAATATTTTTTATAAATAAACTCTGCCATTGCCCTTTAAAAATTCCTAGAAAACAAGTTTTATGAGCAACAGTTATATTTACTATGTCTAAAGGACAGTCATGAGCATATTCTCTAAATAGAAAAAGGCCTGTTAGTCTTAGAAATGGAAAAGACAAACCAAGGAAGGTTTACAATTACATAATGAGGCAGCTCAGCCCAGCACTCAGGTTGGAAGTAAGACTCGAGAATAGGATACACCTGAAGACAGACAGCCATTGCTTTTTGTTTTGGAGGCTGAAAGGATACACCTGAAGACAGCCAATGCTGTGTGTGCTTGATGGTGATCTGGTAATTTTTTTTTTTAATTTTTAAAAACTTTAACACTTTTTATAAAACTTTTATAAAAACTTTTTATTCTCCTTTCTTTCTTTCTTTCTTTCTTTCTTTCTTTCTTTCTTTCTTTCTTTCTTTCTTTCTTTCTTTCTTTCTTTCTTTCTTTCTTTCTTTCTGTCTTTCTTTCTTTTTTCAGGTTTTCTCACCATATTGCAGGTACTACAAGTTTGATTTTCTTATTTTTTGACTGTTTCAGGGTTTCTCACCATATTGCAGGTCCTACTGTGTTATTTTATCATTTTTCGACTTTTTCAGGGTTTCTCATCATATTCCAATTCCTAGAGTGTGATTTTCTCATTTTTCGACTTTTTCAGGGATTCTCACCATATTGCAGGTCCTAAAAGTGTGAATTTCTTATTTTTCGACTTTTGCAGGGTTTCTCACCATGTTCCAGCTACTACCGTGTATTTTTCTCATTTTTTAAAATTTTCACGGTCTCTCATCTTATTCAAAGTCGAACAGTGTGATTTTCTCATTTTTCGACTTTTTCAGGGTTTCTCACCATATTCCAGGTCCTACTGCATGATTTTCTCATTTTTCGACTTTTTCAGGGTTTCTCACCATATTCCAAGTCGTACAGTGTGATTTTCTCATTTTTTGACTTTTTCAGGGTTTCTCATCATATTCCAAGTCCTACAGTGTGATTTTCTCATTTTTCAACTTTTTCAGGGTTTCTCACCATATTGCAGGTCCTACTGTGTGATTTTCTCATTTTTTGACTTTTTCAGGGTTTCTCACCATATTCCAGGCCCTACTGCATGATTTTCTCATTTTTCGACTTTTTCAGGGTTTCTCACCATATTCCAAGTCCTACAGTGTGATTTTCTCATTTTTCGACTTTTTTAGGGTTTCTCATCATATTCCAAGTCCTACAGTGTGATTTTCTCATTTTTTGACTTTTTCAGGGTTTCTCATCTTATTCCATGTCCTAGAGTGTTATTTTTCTAATTTGTTGACTCTTTCAGAGTTTCTCCACTTACTCCAAGTCCTACAGTGTGATTTTCTCATTTTTTGACTTTTTCAGGGTTTCTCATCATATTCCAAGTCCTACAGTGTGATTTTCTCATTTTTCAACTTTTTCAGGGTTTCTCACCATATTCTGGGTCCTAGTGTGTGATTTTCTCATTTTTCGACTTTTTCAGGGTTTCTCACCATATTGGTGGTCCTACAAGTGTAATTTTCTTATTTTTCGACTTTTTCGGGGTTTCTCACCATATTCCAGCTCCTACAGTGTATTTCTCTCATTTTTTGACTTTTTCATGATTTCTCATCTTATTCCAAGTCCTACAGTGTGATTTTCTCATTTTTCGAATTTTTCAGGGTTTCTCACCATATTGCAGGTTCTACAAGTTTGAATTTCTTATTTTTCGACTGTTTCAGGGTTTCTTACCATAATCCAGGTCCTACTGTTTGATTTTCTCATTTTTCGACTTTTTCAGGGTTTCTCATCATATTCCAAGTCCTAGAGTGTGATTTTCTCATTTTTCGAGTTTTTCAGGGATTCTCACCATATTACAGGTCCTACAAGTGTGAATTTCTTATTTTTCGACTTTTGCAGGGTTTCTCACCATGTTCCATCTACTACAGTGTATTTTTCTCATTTTTTAAAATTTTCACGGTTTCTCATCTTATTCCAAGTCGAACAGTGTGATTTTCTCATTTTTCGACTTTTTCAGGGTTTCTCACCATATTGCAGGTACTACAAGTTTGATTTTCTTATTTTTCAAATATTTCAGGGTTTCTCACCACATTCCAGGTCCTACTGTGTGATTTTCTCACGTTAAGACTTTTTCAGTGTTTCTCACCATATTCTAGGTACTACAGTGTGATTTTCTCATTTTTTGACTTTTTCAGGTTTTCTCATCCTATTCCAAGTCCTAGAGTGTGATTTTCTCTTTTTCGGACTTTTTCAGGCTTTCTCAAAAAATATTCCAGGTCCTACACTGTAATTTTCTCATTTTTTTCAGAGTTTATCACCATATTCTAGGTCCTAATGTGTGATTTTCTCATTTTTAGACATTTTCAGTGTTTCTGACCATATTCCAGGTCCTACAGTATGATTGTTCTCATGTTAAGACTTTTTCAGTGTTTCTCACCTTATTCCAGGTCCTACTGCATATTTTGCTCATTTTTTACTTTTTCAGGGTTTCTCACCATATTTCAAGTCCTATATGGTGATTTTCTCATTTTTTGACTTTTTCAGGGTTTCTCATCTTACTCCAAGTCCTACAGTGTGATTTTCTCATTTTTTGACTTTTATGGGTTTCTCACCATATTGCAGGTCCTACAAGTGTGAATTTCTTATTGTTGGACTTTTTCAGGGTTTCTCACCATATTCCAGCTCTACAGTGTATTTTTGTCATTTTTTGTCTTTTTCACGGTTTCTCATCTTATTCCAAGTCCTACAGTGTGATTTTCTCATTTTTCAACTTTTTCAGGGTTTCTCAACATATTGCAGGTCCTACTGTGTGATTTTCTCATTTTTTGACTTTTTCAGGGTTTCTCACCATATTCCAGGTCCTACTGCATGATTTTCTCATTTTTCGACTTTTTCAGGGTTTCTCACCATATTCCAAGTCGTACAGTGTGATTTTCTCATTTTTTGACTTTTTCAGGGTTTCTCATATTATTCCATGTCCTAGAGTGTTATTTTTCTAATTTGTCGACTCTTTCAGAGTTTCTCCACTTATTCCATGTATTACAGTGTGATTTTTCTCAGTTTTGGACTTTTTCAGGGTTTCTCACCTTATTCCAGGACCTACAGTTTGATTTTCTCATTTTTTGACTTTTTCAGGGTTTCTCACCATATTCCAGGTCCTACAGTGTGATTTTCTCATTTTTTTACTTTTTCAGGGTTTCTCATCATATTCCAAGTCCTAGAGTGTGTTTTTCTCTTTTTTTGACTTTTTCAGGGTTTCTCACCATATTCCAGGTCCTACAGTGTGATTTTCTCATTTTTTTACTTTTTCAGGGTTTCTCATCATATTCCAAGTCCTACTGCATGATTTTCTCATTTTTTGACTTTTTCAGGGTTTCTCACCATATTCCAGGTCCTACAGTGTGATTTTCCCATTTTTCGACTTTTTAGGGTTTCTCATCATATTCCAAGTCCTACAGTGTGATTTTCTCATTTTTTGACTTTTTCAGGGTTTCTCATATTATTCCATGTCCTAGAGTGTTATTTTTCTAATTTGTCGACTCTTTCAGAGTTTCTCCACTTATTCCATGTATTACAGTGTGATTTTTCTCAGTTTTGGACTTTTTCAGGGTTTCTCACCTTATTCCAGGACCTACAGTTTGATTTTCTCATTTTTTGACTTTTTCAGGTTTTCTCATCCTATTCCAAGTCCTAGAGTGTGATTTTCTCTTTTTCGGACTTTTTCAGGGTTTCTCAAAAAATATTCCAGGTCCTACACTGTAATTTTCTCATTTTTTTGACTTTTTCAGAGTTTATCACCATATTCCAGGTCCTAATGTGTGATTTTCTCATTTTTAGACATTTTCAGTGTTTCTGGCCATATTCCAGGTCCTACAGTATGATTGTTCTCATGTTAAGACTTTTTCAGTGTTTCTCACCATATTCCAGGTCCTACTGCATATTTTGCTCATTTTTTACTTTTTCAGGGTTTCTCACCATATTTCAAGTCCTATATGGTGATTTTCTCATTTTTTGACTTTTTCAGGGTTTCTCATCTTACTCCAAGTCCTACAGTGTGATTTTCTCATTTCTGACTTTTATGGGTTTCTCACCATATTGCAGGTCCTACAAGTGTGAATTTCTTATTGTTGGACTTTTTCAGGGTTTCTCACCATATTCCAGCTCCTACAGTGTATTTTTGTCATTTTTTTGTCTTTTTCACGGTTTCTCATATTATTCCAAGTCCTACAGTGTGATTTTCTCATTTTTCAACTTTTTCAGGGTTTCTCACCATATTGCAGGTCCTACTGTGTGATTTTCTCATTTTTTGACTTTTTCAGGGTTTCTCACCATATTCCAGGTCCTACAGTGTGATTTTCTCATTTTTTTACTTTTTCAGGGTTTCTCATCATATTCCAAGTCCTAGAGTGTGTTTTTCTCTTTTTTTGACTTTTTCAGGGTTTCTCACCATATTCCAGGTCCTACAGTGTGATTTTCTCATTTTTTGACTTTTTCAGGGTTTCTCATCATATTCCAAGTCCTAGAGTGTGTTTTTCTCTTTTTTTGACTTTTTCAGGGTTTCTCACCATATTCCAGGTCCTACAGTGTGATTTTCTCATTTTAAGACTTTTTCAGGGTTTCTCACCATATTCCAGGTCCTACTGCATGATTTTCTCATTTTTTTACTTTTTCAGGGTTTCTCACCATATTCCAGGTCCTACAGTGTGATTTTCTCATTTTTCGACTTTTTAGGGTTTCTCATCATATTCCAAGTCCTACAGTGTGATTTTCTCATTTTTTGACTTTTTCAGGGTTTCTCATATTATTCCATGTCCTAGAGTGTTATTTTTCTAATTTGTCGACTCTTTCAGAGTTTCTCCACTTATTCCATGTATTACAGTGTGATTTTTCTCAGTTTTGGACTTTTTCAGGGTTTCTCACCTTATTCCAGGACCTACAGTTTGATTTTCTCATTTTTTGACTTTTTCAGGGTTTCTCACCATATTCCAGGTCCTACAGTGTGATTTTCTCATTTTTTTACTTTTTCAGGGTTTCTCATCATATTCCAAGTCCTAGAGTGTGTTTTTCTCTTTTTTTGACTTTTTCAGGGTTTCTCACCATATTCCAGGTCCTACAGTGTGATTTTCTCATTTTTTTACTTTTTCAGGGTTTCTCATCATATTCCAAGTCCTAGAGTGTGTTTTTCTCTTTTTTTGACTTTTTCAGGGTTTCTCACCATATTCCAGGTCCTACAGTGTGATTTTCTCATTTTAAGACTTTTTCAGGGTTTCTCACCATATTCCAGGTCCTACTGCATGATTTTCTCATTTTTTGACTTTTTCAGGGTTTCTCACCATATTCCAGGTCCTACTGCATGATTTTCTCATTTTTCGACTTTTTCAGGGTTTCTCACCATATTCCAAGTCGTACAGTGTGATTTTCTCATTTTTTGACTTTTTCAGGGTTTCTCATATTATTCCATGTCCTAGAGTGTTATTTTTCTAATTTGTCGACTCTTTCAGAGTTTCTCCACTTATTCCATGTATTACAGTGTGATTTTTCTCAGTTTTGGACTTTTTCAGGGTTTCTCACCTTATTCCAGGACCTACAGTTTGATTTTCTCATTTTTTGACTTTTTCAGGGTTTCTCACCATATTCCAGGTCCTACAGTGTGATTTTCTCATTTTTTTACTTTTTCAGGGTTTCTCATCATATTCCAAGTCCTAGAGTGTGTTTTTCTCTTTTTTTGACTTTTTCAGGGTTTCTCACCATATTCCAGGTCCTACAGTGTGATTTTCTCATTTTTTTACTTTTTCAGGGTTTCTCATCATATTCCAAGTCCTACTGCATGATTTTCTCATTTTTTGACTTTTTCAGGGTTTCTCACCATATTCCAGGTCCTACAGTGTGATTTTCTCATTTTTCGACTTTTTAGGGTTTCTCATCATATTCCAAGTCCTACAGTGTGATTTTCTCATTTTTTGACTTTTTCAGGGTTTCTCATATTATTCCATGTCCTAGAGTGTTATTTTTCTAATTTGTCGACTCTTTCAGAGTTTCTCCACTTATTCCATGTATTACAGTGTGATTTTTCTCAGTTTTGGACTTTTTCAGGGTTTCTCACCTTATTCCAGGACCTACAGTTTGATTTTCTCATTTTTTGACTTTTTCAGGTTTTCTCATCCTATTCCAAGTCCTAGAGTGTGATTTTCTCTTTTTCGGACTTTTTCAGGGTTTCTCAAAAAATATTCCAGGTCCTACACTGTAATTTTCTCATTTTTTTGACTTTTTCAGAGTTTATCACCATATTCCAGGTCCTAATGTGTGATTTTCTCATTTTTAGACATTTTCAGTGTTTCTGACCATATTCCAGGTCCTACATTATGATTGTTCTCATGTTAAGACTTTTTCAGTGTTTCTCACCATATTCCAGGTCCTACTGCATATTTTGCTCATTTTTTACTTTTTCAGGGTTTCTCACCATATTTCAAGTCCTATATGGTGATTTTCTCATTTTTTGACTTTTTCAGGGTTTCTCATCTTACTCCAAGTCCTACAGTGTGATTTTCTCATTTCTGACTTTTATGGGTTTCTCACCATATTGCAGGTCCTACAAGTGTGAATTTCTTATTGTTGGACTTTTTCAGGGTTTCTCACCATATTCCAGCTCCTACAGTGTATTTTTGTCATTTTTTTGTCTTTTTCACGGTTTCTCATATTATTCCAAGTCCTACAGTGTGATTTTCTCATTTTTCAACTTTTTCAGGGTTTCTCACCATATTGCAGGTCCTACTGTGTGATTTTCTCATTTTTTGACTTTTTCAGGGTTTCTCACCATATTCCAGGTCCTACAGTGTGATTTTCTCATTTTTTTACTTTTTCAGGGTTTCTCATCATATTCCAAGTCCTAGAGTGTGTTTTTCTCTTTTTTTGACTTTTTCAGGGTTTCTCACCATATTCCAGGTCCTACAGTGTGATTTTCTCATTTTTTGACTTTTTCAGGGTTTCTCATCATATTCCAAGTCCTAGAGTGTGTTTTTCTCTTTTTTTGACTTTTTCAGGGTTTCTCACCATATTCCAGGTCCTACAGTGTGATTTTCTCATTTTAAGACTTTTTCAGGGTTTCTCACCATATTCCAGGTCCTACTGCATGATTTTCTCATTTTTTTACTTTTTCAGGGTTTCTCACCATATTCCAGGTCCTACAGTGTGATTTTCTCATTTTTCGACTTTTTAGGGTTTCTCATCATATTCCAAGTCCTACAGTGTGATTTTCTCATTTTTTGACTTTTTCAGGGTTTCTCATATTATTCCATGTCCTAGAGTGTTATTTTTCTAATTTGTCGACTCTTTCAGAGTTTCTCCACTTATTCCATGTATTACAGTGTGATTTTTCTCAGTTTTGGACTTTTTCAGGGTTTCTCACCTTATTCCAGGACCTACAGTTTGATTTTCTCATTTTTTGACTTTTTCAGGGTTTCTCACCATATTCCAGGTCCTACAGTGTGATTTTCTCATTTTTTTACTTTTTCAGGGTTTCTCATCATATTCCAAGTCCTAGAGTGTGTTTTTCTCTTTTTTTGACTTTTTCAGGGTTTCTCACCATATTCCAGGTCCTACAGTGTGATTTTCTCATTTTTTTACTTTTTCAGGGTTTCTCATCATATTCCAAGTCCTAGAGTGTGTTTTTCTCTTTTTTTGACTTTTTCAGGGTTTCTCACCATATTCCAGGTCCTACAGTGTGATTTTCTCATTTTAAGACTTTTTCAGGGTTTCTCACCATATTCCAGGTCCTACTGCATGATTTTCTCATTTTTTGACTTTTTCAGGGTTTCTCACCATATTCCAGGTCCTACAGTGTGATTTTCTCATTTTTCGACTTTTTAGGGTTTCTCATCATATTCCAAGTCCTACAGTGTGATTTTCTCATTTTTTGACTTTTTCAGGGTTTCTCATATTATTCCATGTCCTAGAGTGTTATTTTTCTAATTTGTCGACTCTTTCAGAGTTTCTCCACTTATTCCATGTATTACAGTGTGATTTTTCTCAGTTTTGGACTTTTTCAGGGTTTCTCACCTTATTCCAGGACCTACAGTTTGATTTTCTCATTTTTTGACTTTTTCAGGTTTTCTCATCCTATTCCAAGTCCTAGAGTGTGATTTTCTCTTTTTCGGACTTTTTCAGGGTTTCTCAAAAATATTCCAGGTCCTACACTGTAATTTTCTCATTTTTTTGACTTTTTCAGAGTTTATCACCATATTCCAGGTCCTAATGTGTGATTTTCTCATTTTTAGACATTTTCAGTGTTTCTGACCATATTCCAGGTCCTACAGTATGATTGTTCTCATGTTAAGACTTTTTCAGTGTTTCTCACCATATTCCAGGTCCTACTGCATATTTTGCTCATTTTTTACTTTTTCAGGGTTTCTCACCATATTTCAAGTCCTATATGGTGATTTTCTCATTTTTTGACTTTTTCAGGGTTTCTCATCTTACTCCAAGTCCTACAGTGTGATTTTCTCATTTTTTGACTTTTATGGGTTTCTCACCATATTGCAGGTCCTACAAGTGTGAATTTCTTATTGTTGGACTTTTTCAGGGTTTCTCACCATATTCCAGCTCCTACAGTGTATTTTTGTCATTTTTTTGTCTTTTTCACGGTTTCTCATATTATTCCAAGTCCTACAGTGTGATTTTCTCATTTTTCAACTTTTTCAGGGTTTCTCACCATATTGCAGGTCCTACTGTGTGATTTTCTCATTTTTTGACTTTTTCAGGGTTTCTCACCATATTCCAGGTCCTACAGTGTGATTTTCTCATTTTTTTACTTTTTCAGGGTTTCTCATCATATTCCAAGTCCTAGAGTGTGTTTTTCTCTTTTTTTGACTTTTTCAGGGTTTCTCACCATATTCCAGGTCCTACAGTGTGATTTTCTCATTTTTTTACTTTTTCAGGGTTTCTCATCATATTCCAAGTCCTAGAGTGTGTTTTTCTCTTTTTTTGACTTTTTCAGGGTTTCTCACCATATTCCAGGTCCTACAGTGTGATTTTCTCATTTTAAGACTTTTCAGGGTTTCTCACCATATTCCAGGTCCTACTGCATGATTTTCTCATTTTTTTACTTTTTCAGGGTTTCTCACCATATTCCAGGTCCTACAGTGTGATTTTCTCATTTTTCGACTTTTTAGGGTTTCTCATCATATTCCAAGTCCTACAGTGTGATTTTCTCATTTTTTGACTTTTTCAGGGTTTCTCATATTATTCCATGTCCTAGAGTGTTATTTTTCTAATTTGTCGACTCTTTCAGAGTTTCTCCACTTATTCCATGTATTACAGTGTGATTTTTCTCAGTTTTGGACTTTTTCAGGGTTTCTCACCTTATTCCAGGACCTACAGTTTGATTTTCTCATTTTTTGACTTTTTCAGGGTTTCTCACCATATTCCAGGTCCTACAGTGTGATTTTCTCATTTTTTTACTTTTTCAGGGTTTCTCATCATATTCCAAGTCCTAGAGTGTGTTTTTCTCTTTTTTTGACTTTTTCAGGGTTTCTCACCATATTCCAGGTCCTACAGTGTGATTTTCTCATTTTTTTACTTTTTCAGGGTTTCTCATCATATTCCAAGTCCTAGAGTGTGTTTTTCTCTTTTTTTGACTTTTTCAGGGTTTCTCACCATATTCCAGGTCCTACAGTGTGATTTTCTCATTTTAAGACTTTTTCAGGGTTTCTCACCATATTCCAGGTCCTACTGCATGATTTTCTCATTTTTTGACTTTTTCAGGGTTTCTCACCATATTCCAGGTCCTACAGTGTGATTTTCTCATTTTTCGACTTTTTAGGGTTTCTCATCATATTCCAAGTCCTACAGTGTGATTTTCTCATTTTTTGACTTTTTCAGGGTTTCTCATATTATTCCATGTCCTAGAGTGTTATTTTTCTAATTTGTCGACTCATTCAGAGTTTCTCCACTTATTCCATGTATTACAGTGTGATTTTTCTCAGTTTTGGACTTTTTCAGGGTTTCTCACCTTATTCCAGGACCTACAGTTTGATTTTCTCATTTTTTGACTTTTTCAGGTTTTCTCATCCTATTCCAAGTCCTAGAGTGTGATTTTCTCTTTTTCGGACTTTTTCAGGGTTTCTCAAAAAATATTCCAGGTCCTACAGTGTAATTTTCTCATTTTTTGACTTTTTCAGAGTTTATCACCATATTCCAGGTCCTAATGTGTGATTTTCTCATTTTTAGACATTTTCAGTGTTTCTGACCATATTCCAGGTCCTACAGTATGATTGTTCTCATGTTAAGACTTTTTCAGTGTTTCTCACCATATTCCAGGTCCTACTGCATATTTTGCTCATTTTTTACTTTTTCAGGGTTTCTCACCATATTTCAAGTCCTATATGGTGATTTTCTCATTTTTTGACTTTTTCAGGGTTTCTCATCTTACTCCAAGTCCTACAGTGTGATTTTCTCATTTTTTGACTTTTATGGGTTTCTCACCATATTGCAGGTCCTACAAGTGTGAATTTCTTATTGTTGGACTTTTTCAGGGTTTCTCACCATATTCCAGCTCCTACAGTGTATTTTTGTCATTTTTTTGTCTTTTTCACGGTTTCTCATATTATTCCAAGTCCTACAGTGTGATTTTCTCATTTTTCAACTTTTTCAGGGTTTCTCACCATATTGCAGGTCCTACTGTGTGATTTTCTCATTTTTTGACTTTTTCAGGGTTTCTCACCATATTCCAGGTCCTACAGTGTGATTTTCTCATTTTTTTACTTTTTCAGGGTTTCTCATCATATTCCAAGTCCTAGAGTGTGTTTTTCTCTTTTTTTGACTTTTTCAGGGTTTCTCACCATATTCCAGGTCCTACAGTGTGATTTTCTCATTTTTTTACTTTTTCAGGGTTTCTCATCATATTCCAAGTCCTAGAGTGTGTTTTTCTCTTTTTTTGACTTTTTCAGGGTTTCTCACCATATTCCAGGTCCTACAGTGTGATTTTCTCATTTTAAGACTTTTTCAGGGTTTCTCACCATATTCCAGGTCCTACTGCATGATTTTCTCATTTTTTTACTTTTTCAGGGTTTCTCACCATATTCCAGGTCCTACAGTGTGATTTTCTCATTTTTCGACTTTTTAGGGTTTCTCATCATATTCCAAGTCCTACAGTGTGATTTTCTCATTTTTTGACTTTTTCAGGGTTTCTCATATTATTCCATGTCCTAGAGTGTTATTTTTCTAATTTGTCGACTCTTTCAGAGTTTCTCCACTTATTCCATGTATTACAGTGTGATTTTTCTCAGTTTTGGACTTTTTCAGGGTTTCTCACCTTATTCCAGGACCTACAGTTTGATTTTCTCATTTTTTGACTTTTTCAGGGTTTCTCACCATATTCCAGGTCCTACAGTGTGATTTTCTCATTTTTTTTACTTTTTCAGGGTTTCTCATCATATTCCAAGTCCTAGAGTGTGTTTTTCTCTTTTTTTGACTTTTTCAGGGTTTCTCACCATATTCCAGGTCCTACAGTGTGATTTTCTCATTTTTTTACTTTTTCAGGGTTTCTCATCATATTCCAAGTCCTAGAGTGTGTTTTTCTCTTTTTTGACTTTTTCAGGGTTTCTCACCATATTCCAGGTCCTACAGTGTGATTTTCTCATTTTAAGACTTTTTCAGGGTTTCTCACCATATTCCAGGTCCTACTGCATGATTTTCTCATTTTTTGACTTTTTCAGGGTTTCTCACCATATTCCAGGTCCTACAGTGTGATTTTCTCATTTTTCGACTTTTTAGGGTTTCTCATCATATTCCAAGTCCTACAGTGTGATTTTCTCATTTTTTGACTTTTTCAGGGTTTCTCATATTATTCCATGTCCTAGAGTGTTATTTTTCTAATTTGTCGACTCATTCAGAGTTTCTCCACTTATTCCATGTATTACAGTGTGATTTTTCTCAGTTTTGGACTTTTTCAGGGTTTCTCACCTTATTCCAGGACCTACAGTTTGATTTTCTCATTTTTTGACTTTTTCAGGTTTTCTCATCCTATTCCAAGTCCTAGAGTGTGATTTTCTCTTTTTCGGACTTTTTCAGGGTTTCTCAAAAAATATTCCAGGTCCTACAGTGTAATTTTCTCATTTTTTTGACTTTTTCAGAGTTTATCACCATATTCCAGGTCCTAATGTGTGATTTTCTCATTTTTAGACATTTTCAGTGTTTCTGACCATAT